>NC_086318.1:128346168-128646168 GCF_036172605.1 Pelobates fuscus | reverse complement strand
TGAGGTTCACATTGGATACTGTGCCTACTTGCCCAGTGCCACCACTCATATCTGTTTTAACAATTGGTTAAGCTTTAGATTTTAAATAAATAATTTGTTTTCACTGTAATAGAAGAGCAGTTGCATGCCTGCCAGCTTCTGTGTCAGGTTGGATGCCTTGCCCATTTGCACAGTCAGTGCCACCACTCATATCTGTTTTAACAATTGGTTAAGCTTTAGATTTTAAATAAATAATTTGTTTTCACTGTAATAGAAGAGCAGTTGCCTGCCTGCCAGCTTCTGTGTCAGGTTGGATGCCTTGCCCATTTGCACAGTCAGTGAGGACAGGTGTCAATGTTAGGTGATTTCTGCCCTTTATGGATTAAAAGCAGACTCTGCATCAACTGTGTAATTTTCCATGGGAGTTTTGCCATGGATCCCCCTCCGGCATGCCACAGTCCAGGTGTTAGTCCCCTTGAAACAACTTTTCCATCACTTTTGGGCCAGAAAGAGTCCCTGTTGTTTTTAAAATTCGCCTGCCCATTGAAGTCAAGGGCGGTTCGCGCGGTTCGCCGGTTCGCGAACATTTGAGGAAGTTCGCGTTCGCCGTTCGCGAACCGAAAATTTCGGGTTCGCGACAACACTAGTAAGCAACATATGCGAAGAATGAAAAGAAAATTAACCGTAGATAATCATATATACGTACTGTATGTTTTGTTTGCTAAACTCTTCCAGTTGTTCAATAAGATTTGATGTATAATATTATAGTTTATGTTTTATCCTATACACATATTATAAACATATTATTTATATTTAGCTTTAGTGTCTATCATGTTTGAACATCTGGATCCTGCAATGTGTGGCAACTCTTTCTAGTGAAATTGCTCAAGCACTGTCCTGTTGGAGACATACATCCCAAATGTAACTATGTAGGAGGGACAGTAAATATTTTGGGCCCAAATCCCTCTGTCCCTCTTTTCTGAAAGCTCCATGTTGGTGTGCCTGAGAGTAATAATAGCTCCATAGCAATAACTTAGTAATGTGCCTTTATACCACAATAAATGTGGGCTTGATGAGACACAGCTGTTCCACAATGGCCTATAAGGCGATCTGGCTTGAAGAATGAATGGATATTTAAATTGGACAAGAAGGTAGAGAGACTTATGTTGCATTTACTGACGCAAGTAGAATTGATCGCGCCTGAGGAAGTCTGTTTTATAGATGAAATGCGTAGGACTATTGTTTATTTTATTTTATTTTTTACAATATTTGTTGTTTTAAACACTTATTTGTTTTACTAGTATTGTTTTTAGGACTATTGTAGCTTTTCAATTTTATTTTGCCCTGGGTAAGCTCATTCAGGTTTTTCCTGTACAAGCATCATCAGAACTAAGGACCAATTTCTTCCAACGCACTATTGATGAGCTATTTTTAAATAGTCCGTCTTGTAAGTTTTTAATCATTAAAGGAGTATATGTGCCCACTATATAAGTTTATTTTGTGAGTTTGACCAATAAATACCATTTATCTCACTACTCTATGTGTGTTTTATATATTTTGTACCTATAGATTTGTATTGTTCTGGAGTTCTGTTTACAAAGACAAAGAGGAGTCCTGTTTTTTTCTACAGTGTTTACAACATACTAAAGGGCAATACCTTTATGTGATTATATATTTGTTACAATGTCTCTTTAAAGGCATGGGCATTGTGTTTTGGTACTTTTGTACTTTTTTGACTAATCCTCTCCTTATCTAGTCACTGAGTTTTGTTACCAATAACTTGCATTAGACTTTATTTAGACATTACATATTAGCTAAACAAATGGCTGTTTTTTTATTGTAACATTTACTCTGTCACAATAAAAACACCTGTAACGGATCGACGGACACCCTGACTGGGTACCTCCGTTGAAGGATGCTCCTAGCGCTTCCTGAGGACTCCAAGCACTGCAGCAGACACCACAACCACTGAACCGGAGAAGCATACAAATGCTCTCAAGCATATGAATGCTGTAAACAGCTGAACAGGAAAAGCATACAATCAGCTTACACTCCTGGCAATCAGCATACAATCCAATTCCCCCAATAACGAGACGACACTTCGTTTTGAGGTCAAGCAGAACTGACTGTACTGGCACATACAGCCTCTTTTATTCCCAATCCACAAACATAGTACTGCCCACAGGGTTTTACATAACAACCAATCAATACATACAATACACACAGACACTCCCACACAAAATCCTCCCCTCTGCCTGTGATATGATTACTGAACACAATGGGTAATATAATTATCACAGACAGAGAAATACAGTTGTATAAACATATCACAGGGACCCCAAAACATGGGGACCTGGGTGAACCACATATCCAAAATTCACCCAGATTTGTTCAGTAGTTTGGAAGATACAACTTAATGCAGATTCCGCAGAACATATACAGATTATATAAAAAATAATTCCTTTATAATGTGTCCCCTGTTGTATAGTTTAAAACTACTGCACGATGTCTTTGTGCACCAAATACCGGCGAGATGGCACCATGTAGAAAAGTCACAACAGTGTCTGTGAGTTCAAATGGCCGCCATCCATTGTTCTCACCATGTGCTTCATCCATTGTTCTCACCATGTGCCTCTGATACATGAAATGGTGGCCACCCAGTAACTCCACAGTATGTCCCCAGATGATTCTTAAAGGGCCAGTAGCAGCATAATACAATACAACATGCCCAAATCCTGTATTTAAAGGGTCAAATCTCCCAGGGGCCATAGTCAGCAGGCAGAAGGCAGGTAAACAGGCTTCTCCAATGCCCAATGGCGAGGTTGGTTCCACCACAACACCTTTACACCTGTATGTTAGGAGTGTAATACAAATCACAATATAACCTATTTAATCTCATGTACAACTACAAAAATGTGGAAATATCCAAGGGAGTGAAAACTTTTTTCAGAGCATGATAAGATAAATAAACAGAGAAAATTATAGATATATGATGGATGACCAGAAGTTTTTTGCTATTTCTCTGGACATTTCCTATTCAATATCTCTTTTCCTTTAATCTCCAATATATCTTAGCAAATCTGTATAAAAAGTCCAACTACAGGAAAAAAAAAATAATGTCATTGCCAAGGAGATCAAAAAAATAAGAAACTTGCATATAACTACAGTTTTAATATCAGTTATGATAAAATGCTAAAGTAACAAATTTGATTTAAACAATGCTAAAATGAGTAACATTAAGTCAAAGATGGTCTTTTATGCCTCATAAAATATATGATGTGAATGTAGTATATTTTATTGTGATTTCTTTAAAGGTTACAGTACCATTTTATAAATCTCCTTTCATTTAGAAAACATATTACAGCTACATTTCAATAAAAAAAAAAAGAAAAGTAAATATGTGGTACTCAGTCCACAATACGAGCAAGGACAACGCTAAAATGCTTTATTTAGTTTCTAAACTCCCAGGGTATTTCAGAGAATACCAGGTCAGGTATGGTAAGATACTGAGAAAATGTACAATTATTTTCCCACTGAGCTGTCAAGATACCTCATGCTGTGAATATCTAACACCCTTATCTGACAGCTGGGTAATGATTTCCGTTCTCTTTTATTTAAGGCAGGATCTATCTTAGTGTGTGCCAGCTGATTTAACAGCAAATCAAGCAATACTTTAAATTATGTTACGCTAATATACCAGATATTACTATATAGTGTGGTCAACAAGTATACCAGCCAGCTACACATCTCTGAATCCTAACACATGAGTTTATATACAATTTCTATAAATGTCTACAACTTTTTATTTTATTTTACAATTACAGTTTTAGACATTAATATAGAAGTTGAGTACTCTTTTTGTCTTGCCTTATCTATATTCACTGGTATGTAGGTCAAAACTTGAATAAAATAATTTGTCTGCTGTGAAGTCCCTCTCACTTTCTTTACAAACCTCGTATAAAGCCATTTTCAATGAACAGGAATCAGCAAATAGGTAAATTTATACTAACCCTGTGCAAATACTGGTGGCCCTCGACTTAGGTCATCTCAACTTACAGCATTGTCACACATTTGAAAATGTAACCAAAATCTACATCTTATTTATGGGTAAGTCATATGGTAGAACAAGCCAAACTGTTAACAAGTCAGTTACACTCCACAAAAATGTTCCTCCATTAAAGTTAGTATGCCTTTGTAATGGAGCAAGTTTATAAAGGAACATGTTATCATGGGTAAATGGGTCAAGCCTGGTTAAATAGATGTATGCCCGCAAACCACTTTTTCTTGTGTTTAGTAAACTACATAAATAATTCAATTAAAATCAGGACTTGCCAAAACAAGGAAATTTGATACAATAAAAATATATTTTTATTGAATTTAAATGCCACAAAATCTTTTTTCTTACTTGATGTGCTTTATATCTCTCTGTGTAGTCTGTGAGGTTTTCATTTTTAGGCATTAGGTACCTAGATCTCTGTGTTTTTTTTTAACATATTATTCTATAGGTGCTTCTTTGTAACTGTGATTTTCTGTTTAATATCAGACTGAGGAACTCCAAACTTAAGGACACTTACCAGAAGTTAATTATTTTAGGATATTCTGAAGTTATCCCTTTCAGAAGAATACATATCTGTTATTATTTACTGATTTTATGGAGCAACCTTTCAATTTTCTTGCTTTTGTCTAATAATAATGAATTAATTTAATATGATTTAATGGAGTTTAAAGAGAGATATTTCATGTATTGCATCTATGCAGTATTATGTATATTATTAACCTCTAAACCACAAAATATAAGGATCACAATGTTCAATTGTTATTTTGTATAAGGAAAACAGATATAAAAGTACAAACATATGTCTGAGTGGTTTAGGATTGATGATTCAGACAAATGTTATGGAGTACCATGATCAATGTATGTGCATTTATGACCAGCCCCTAGGTCTTTAAACCATTCCCAGCAGTGGCCAGTTACTGTAAAACATGTAGGAGCCATCAATGCAACATTTTCTTATGTATTTTGTGGTTATTTGTGCAGTTTATATTTGGAAGCACTTGTCATCCTTCTTGGATTTGCTTTGAATTAAATTTGCTTTCTTGAGTCCTATCATTGCTTGAGTGCCTTTACCAAAGTAACATTTGATTTCCTATCTCATTTGAGGATTTGATCATTAAACCCTTACAAAGGAGACAATTGTTGAACTAAATAAAAATAAATAAAAATAAACTTTGTGCTGTTTGTTCCACTTATATTTTTTGCATATTGTTTTGTTTTTAAAGGATAGAAAGGGTTTTACGTGTATACAGGGTGAGCCAAAATTCAGAATAAGATTTGAAAGGTAAATAACGTATTTGTTAGCAGTTCATGTTTTTTTGTTTTAGGTATATATTATAACTTAGTCCAGGTTGATTCATCAGGGGTTTCTTGGGTTTGATAGGCTGTTGTTCAAATTTTCACTGAAATATTGGGCCTTTGCCATTTTTGTTTGTTTTGTGCATGCATTTCCTCATTTTCTGTAAGTACACAGAGCCAGTACGCTTGAATTTTAACCACAGTGAATCTCTAAATTGGTAAATTTGAATGAAGTCAGCTGCAACCCAGGGCAGATGTGTCCATTTTAGTTGCACTTTATGCAGAGGGGCATGCAAATTCCAAATACGCAAGAGCTCGGACTGAAAAAAATGCAATTGCAGAGTCTAGATCTAGCAAAGTATGGTTCTGGATTTTAATATTAATGCGAGTCGGGGAGGAAATTAATTGTGTTAGCTGCAAAGTCTTAAACAGCGTTCATGATTTATTATCTTTAGGGTTCAGCCAATCAAAATTAAAATCTCCAAAAACCAACAGTTCCCTTTTTTGGTTTTGAGCTACAGTTTCACTTAGTAGTTGGGCTATGTCAGAAAGGGAGTGCACCAGAGAGCTAGGTGGGCGGTAGATTCCAGCAACGATGATAGTTTTACTGAAAGGCATCTCAACTGTGCCAGAAAGGAGATCAAAGGCAGAATGGGAGTTATAGTTTTTTAAAGGAGTAAATTTTATAGACTTGTCAACATAAATAACAATGCCTCCTCCTCTCTTTGCTCTGTCATTTCTAAAACATGAATAACCCTGTATTGCAATGACGGAGTCTGGTATTTTAGTCGTTAACCATGATTCCGAGAGCACAATGATTTTTGGTTTGTAATGGGAACACCAGGCTTGCAATGCATCCAGTTTAGGGAGCAAGCTACAGATGTTGCCGTGCACAAAAGAGAGGCCATTTTGAGTGGGGAGATGAGGACTAAAATTAGCTGGGGAACCAGGGTTAGACTCTACATCAAAGCTGGTTAACCAAGATTTAACCATTTTCTTTTTTCATATAATTTCTCTTTCCTTAAGCTAACCTTTACATTTTTTAAATATATTTTACTTCTTATCTCAATTAAATAAAACATTGTAATAAACAGTAGGAAATGATAATTTACTTACCATGTTTTGAAGCACTAAAGGTAACTGGATCTCCTGCATTGTTTAAGGATATCATGAATGGATTGTCATGTAGGTTTGATTTCTCAGGTAGGTCACAAGGATCAACATAAATGAGTGCTCCTCTGAATCCAACCTCCTCTAATAATGAAAGCTAAATGAAACAAAATGAGACAGCTAAAGTAATTTTAACTCACATTGTAACATACACATTTTATTTTTTTTATGTTTTAGCATAAATGCCTGCTTTATTTTTTTGATAGCACTGGTTGCAGCTACTAGGGCATGTTTGCTGAAGTATACTTTTAATCTATCACTTCACCATGTAGCAATAATCAGACAAACGCTGTCAAATTAGTTGGCAGGTACTAATCTGCATCTTAGTACAGATTAGTACTTGTACTGGTCACTGATGGAGCTGCTTACATGGTAAAAGCATTGAGATGTGCTTCTTTTGTAGGTTGAAATTAATTTTTAACAGCAGAGGACAATCCATAATCTAGGTTCCCGCTACTCCACTGGCATTGCATCTTCACTGGGACATGAGTATTGAACAATAATATAGCAGCTAGTGTAATTTCTTACTCCATGAACAATATTTTGAGCCACAGTAATAACAATTTGGCACAGGCCAGAACAGGTCAAAAACAAAGAAGAAAAGCTTAGAGAAACTCAGTAGCTTGTCCATCGGTAAATCCCCACTCAGGTCTCAAAATAGTTTTTGCTCATACCCTTGTTCATCTATTTCATAAACATAATGCCTTCATGGAAAATAGGAAATCGATTCCACACTGATGCAGCTGCAGTGGACAGGAAGCTGAAATATATACTCAATGATCATTTCCAGGAACAAGTTGCTAATTGTCCAAATTGATGCTAGTCTCCCTGTGTGGTCCTAGGATTATTAGGAAAGTGGTACTCGGATCAAACAGCCTGACATTTTGAAGGGACGGGCTTATTAACATGTTCCATGATTTGCATTGAAGGAGAGGCATGCTAGTTGAGGAAGAGTTGTGCACTGAACCAAACATGTTGCCATTGTCTACTTGTTCTTGCATCAGTGCTGGCAAAATTTGAGAAAAAATTTGAGTGCTGTAGTTAAGCATTGGCCTAATGCTGTTGTTTATTTGAGAGATATTAAGTGAATAGCGAGCAGTGGAAGGTAGAGTACTGCCTCTGAAATGGTGAAAGCTTACCTCTGAATGTTCTTTGCCTTCTAGTGGTGACCATCTGAGCTACTGAGGCACACTATGAGGCACACTATGTAGCCTCATGTGTGTTTGGTTGCCCAGCAGCTATTGTGATGTCCACTGACCACTGCCCAAAGCCTTTGTCATGTAGCCTTCATTAAGTTCAATCTCCTTAACTTGGGTTTACTTTGATACTTGAGTCATCATCTGCTAGCTACAATCTAACTGCCCACTTACATCGGTCTTCAAAGACGTTATTTTCTAAATGTGTAAAAGTATCATAAAATCTGGTGGTGAATACATTTCTATTTAGATTTATCCTGCTGCTGTGGTTTCTTTTTTTTTCCAATATCTTTAATTGCAGCAGTTTTATCCTGCCTGAATGAGCCCTGTGGTGACTAATATTTCCATAGATGCAGTTGGGAAAGCTGAAAGGGCACTGTATTTTTTCCACACTGACAAAAGGTCAGTTGCATCCTTCTCAGAGTGAGAGAGGTGAGTGGGTGATCAATTGCCCAGTGGCTCTTTCCCTTCATTTGTGGATAAATTAGCTATTTTGGACTTGAAATGACTCCTGCTCCCAATGTTTTATGAAAAATCATAGCAAAAGGAAAAAAGATTACAAGCAATCATTAGAAAAGTAAGATCTCACACACCCTTTTAATCCAGATATAAAAATCTAATGTTGCCAATTTAAAACTAGCAATTCAGAAGTGCTTGATACTGCATAGCCTACAATCCAGGCAATACTGTAGCCATTTTTGCATGTTGGCACCATCATAGTCCCCTCATTGTTGCTGTTCCACGTGCCCATTACCTTCCCAAATATTTTTGGTACTGAAATTCGGCAGAGTAAAAGATCTACACAAACTTAATTTTGCACTCAGAATTTTTTTTCAGTCAAAGTGTTTTGGAAGAACCAAAACCTCCATGTGTCTAAAATAAAGGGACACTAAAGTCAACAAAACAACTTTCGCTTAATGAAGCAGTTTTGGTGTACAGATCTTGCCCCTGTAGTCTCGCTGCTCAATTCTCTGCCATTTAGGATTTAAATCATTTTTGTTTCTGTTCATGCAACCCTATGCACACATCTCCTGGCTTTGGCTGAGTCAGCCTGCATGAAAAATCATGATTTCATTTTCAATCAAATGTAGCTTACTTTAAAAATGTTTATCTCCTGCATTGCAAATTGAACTTTAATTGCATACAGGATGCACCTGCAGGGTCTAGAAAGCTATTAACAAAGCAGGAGATAATAAATTATAAATTAAACAGAATTTGCAATAACGGAAATATAAACATTCAATGACTCTTTAACTGAAGTGTTTAGGAAGGTTGTGTAAGACACACGCAGGGAGGTATTACTAGGGCTGCATAAACAAACTGATTTAACTCCTAAATGACAAAGAATTGAGCAGTGAGACTGCATTGGGCATGATCTATACACCAAAACTGCTTTATCAAGCTAAAGTTGTTTTGATGACTATAGTGTCCCGTTAACATCAACACCACACAGGAGATAGTAGGAAGGAAAATCCTCCAGGTTTTTTTCCCAACTACAAAAAGAGAAGTCCTGCGCTTAGTCCCATTACCACTGGGCCAGCAGCAACGACTACAATACACATCAGCCCAGTTTTTCCCAACTAACTGAAAAAAAGATAACTAAATACAAACTTAATTTTCTTCAATGCAAAAGTAAAATGCACAGCATCTATCATAATTCTCAACCAAGTGAAATAGTAGAATTACATTAAAATCACTGTTGTTAAAATCTTCATGGAAGTTGCTATGGAAAAGTGGACTAAAGTAGTTGATGTAGTTCCTGACAGTGTATAATCTGAACTTTTAACCATCAGAGAGCTATGCTTGCTGGATGCTTAAATTGTTTAATTTTACTTAAATGTTACATGTTTGTTATTGGTATTTAAAATGTATTCTTTTAAAACTTTATATATATTAGTGAATTACAATCGTTGTTACTATTTTATTTTCATTTTGTCAAAAGTAAACTGAAGTTATGCAATCACATGTTCTGTATCTACTAAAAGCATCTATAACAAAAATGTGCACTGCAGAACCTGCTTTGTCGCATTGAATGAAGATGGATTTAGGAACATAAGAAATATATCATAGCGTTGAAAAAAATAATGTAAAGGTTTGTTTTTGGAAGAGAAAATATGTCAATCCTACTGTAGTTAAGGGACTTTCTCATCAGGTCTACACATTCAGCTGACATTTGTGACATTATGAACCTTTGGAACATTTCCCTGCTGGTTATGTATTAGAAATGAGTGTCAAAAAGCATTGCTTAAGAAATACATGCTTTAACCAATGCAATGTTAACATGTTCCTGCACATTTGTTAATTTGTTATTAAAGTAATATAACAGGGAGGAAATTGCTAAGTGACATTTAAATTAAGAACAGATTAGCCACATATGCAAATGTTTAACGCAGGGTTCAGAAACCTTTTTCCACATGAGGGCCATATGTAATGTCTGTAAATGGATGGAGGGTGAGCTTCATCTATATAACTAAAAAACTGAAGAATAGTAGATTGCTCCCCAATCTGGTATCCTTATGGTATTGCCATATATAAGGATTTCAAATTAAAGAGCTTTATATTAAACCGCTCAAGGATCAAAATTAAGAAATACCCTTTTCCTAATGTTGATCTTAAATTATAATTCAGTATTAATTATTTGTCTCCATCATGTACCCCTCACAGATAGAAAAGTAGAGTAACTATGAGATTGCACATGACACTATGCATGCCATAAATGCTTTGGCTGTGCACCATCATTAGAATGGATCCAAACTCTTCTTCCGCTAGATACTAAATTTTGTGTATTTTTTATAAGCAGAGATAATTTCAGAAGCAATGCTATCTCTCTATCATATCATCATCTATCTATTATTATTAATATGTGATTTCTGTATACGTTTCCTCCTGATAAGAATGGTTTTATGGTCAATTGCATTCAATATACAGCAGTTTATGTATGCTAATAATAACTCTTTAAAATAACTGAGAAGTGATTTGTGGGATCAATGTCCAAGGTACATTCATTTATTATTAAACAATATTCACCTGTATTTAAAAGTCTAAAAGGACAAGTGAAAAGATAAATACTAAACTAAGAACAGTTTTTGGGTGATTGATATGTAATTGTGTTCTTTACAGCATTTTGATTAATGAGCACCATGTCACTGCAGTTGACATGATAAACACTTAAATCTTCCATTTTTGTATAAGCCGAGGTATCTTTATACTTTATATAACAGTTAGTGGAAATGGATGCTACTAGTAATTATCTTGAACTGATTCATCTTCTGTAATAAGACAATAACTTTTCTCTGAACATTAGCTCAAGGCGTTCATCCTTAGATGAAAGTATAATTTTTGAAAATATTGTTTTTGACATGTTTCTTTGCTGCATGAAATTTGGAGGAGAGTGTTTCCAAAAAGAGATATATTGTCTCATCAATGTATGTTGTCACTTGCTTTTCTGGCAATAACCATAGCTGACTACAGCTGTTGAAATTGAATATGTTCCCATCTGTAGCTTCGTTTCAATGGAGTAGATTCTGTAATTAAACAATTTACCTGTCCCTTCGACAGCCAAATCTTTTGTATAAGAAAATTGAGAGGAAGTCTCTTAAGCATGCTTCCCACCTCTGTTTTTACTTGCATGTCCTACTCTTACTTGCAGGACTTCAAGGACAACACTATTTGTTTAGATTACCCTATGTCACTGTGTGCAACTTTGCCTAGTCTTTTAGGATTTCTCAAAAGATGTATCTGATTTGCAAAGCATTTTGATTTGCAAGTTTGTAAATTGTCCCTGTTTTAATAAAAAAAAACGTGTTCTTACAATCACATTTCCATTCTACATGTATTTGATATATTTTACATACCTGCACAAATATTTAATTAGACACAAATATTGCACTTTCCCTTCTGTTCCAAAGCAGGATTAACCATAAGATGACAGCTTCTTAGGACTTAGATATTAGGCAGGGTTCCAGAACCATGAATTTGCTTGGTCCTATTTACTATTTTTATGTGGAAATTGAAAGGGGTTCCAAGAGGCATGCCTATGTCACTTTGCACCCTACACCCCTACATGTTAAACTACTTTGTCTTGCTCCACACCTACTCAGTCCTTTTTGTGTATCTCTTCTAATCTGTCTTTTCAAACTATTCCGGGTTCATTGATCTTTTCCTTTTGTGACTTTGTTTTAAAAAAAAAAAATAGGCCTCTGTTCATATTAACTTGTTCAGTATGTTCCCTTTTCAATATTGCATTGTACAGTGTTGTGGCATATGTTTCCACTAGATGGTAATAATAATAATAATAATAATACTACACTATAGGCACTATAGGCACCCAGACCATTTAATCTCATTGAAGGGGTGTGTGCAGTGTCCCTGTCTCCTTAACCCTGCAATGAAAACATTGTAAACATTGCAGTATTGCCTCTAGTGGCTATCAGACAGCCACCAGAGGTGCTTGTGGCGGATCGCCGTCACTAAGTACCATGCCCACTGCTCATTCGTGTGTTTTCCCCTGTACATTGTACATTTCCCCATGTATTCCTATGTATTTTGTGTAATCTGCCCTGTTGACCATTCGGGAGCGCTCCTGCGAATGAGGACCACCCCAGTGCTCCATTTGAATATTCACACCAATCAATCAGAACTTTGCACCTGCAACATAAGTGTGAAACCACAAGGGAAGTAATTAATGAGTGCTCCCCCGGGTGGCCACCATTTCGTATAGGCGAACGCCCCCTGGGGGAGCATTTGTATCCCGAAAGGATACGCTTCCCTTGCAGGGTCTTCACACCAGGACTCCACGAACTGGTCCCTGAGGTTGGTGGGGACACTGTTGTGGTACTTGCAGTTTGGATTACCCTACCTGCTCCTAACGGAGCTATAATCCCTATTTCCCCCTCCCAGGAGCTGCAAGGCCAGGCTCATAGCTGCCCAAGGAGCTCTCTCCCCGGAGCCACCTAAGCGCCACCGGTGAGCCACCAGAGAGAGGTGCGAGCCCCAGTGGAGACTCTGGAACTGTAAGTTGGCTTCATGGCCGCAGAGTCCAGCTGGCTGCATGAAAGTCCGTGTCAACCAATCAGGAGTTCGAACTGGGTTTGCGCCATTCTCCTGATCAGCAAGAGTAAGTTGATTGGTCGCTGCAGGGCACAGACGGCCAGTCAGAGAAGGAGCACCCATTTAAATAGGGTTTTGCACACTTTCTCCTGATTGGGCGGAGAAACCCCTCTCCTCCCTGAGCGCTGATTGGCGAAAATTGGTTTTACGCCTTTCAGCTGATTGGCTGTTGTTTGGTTCAGGCGAGAAGTTTAAATTCACTAGACTAAACCAAGCAACACTGTGAAACTGTTTTCGGGGATGTACAGAGCCCCAAGCCCATACTTTGCATGATGGTTTCTCAGGTTCTGTACATCCTATCCTAGTTAGGACCCGGGGATATCCAGCGATGTATGTTTTATGTGTGTTCCCCATTCCCTTCCTGGGGTGCGGAGCCCCTAAGTGTCCTCTCATATATGTATTGTGTTTTACGGTTTGTAATATGTTTTATGTGGAACTGTGTCTTGTTGGTATGTCCCAGAGCAGGAGATAGTTATCTGTAACCCATCTCCCTTCTCCTACCTGGGACAAAGGAAAGTGTATTGAAAGAGTGGAGACACCCTGCGGGGATCTGTGCATAAAAGCTGTGTGTACCAATAAAGAATTGTCAGTGTTTTTAACACCAGAACGGTGTGGCATCCAGTTACTGGGGGGAAAATGGATGCCTGCTTGTTGTAAGGGTTCCTGAATGGCTGAAGGAAGGGAATTAGCGGAGGTAACCGGTCGGGTTACCAGGGGGTCTGCTACAGTGCTTCCTTCAGTTTCATGGAGTTTAACTCCGTGAAACACCACTAGACACCTCACGCTTTGTATGAGGATGTCCAGTGTCATTCAAATCTCCACATGAAAGCATTAACTCAATGCTTTCTTATGGGTAAGGCCTAATGCTCCTGCTGTGCTCACCGTGCATGCACATTATGGTCTCCTTGAGCATCGGATCAGACTGACAAGTAGTCATGATATCATGGTGTATTTGAAAAGAAAAGTAATTTATTGTTTCTAATAAGCAATTTGTAGCACTTCAATACATTGCTTTGAAGAATAAGTTTGGTTACTATAGAGTTTGGGCAGAGCATGGAAGTTCAAGTATTATAGTCTTCTAAAATAAACCTGAACTCTCTCTGGTTAAAGAATTTCACAGATTTGATACAACTATTATTTTACTTGAGAATCATATGGTGGGATCATGTTGCATAAAAATGAAAGAGTCCAAGTCACTTAATTAGTTTATGATTACAGTTCCATAGCCTTTATAAACTGTAATGGAAATGCCACCATTTTGCCTGGCTTAGCTTATGCCTTGAATCTGTTGCAAGCTTTTTAGTGGTGAACATTTCTTTGTTAGGTTTAGAGTACCATACAGGTTAAAGCTTTACAATCAATCACTTGCCTTACAACATCATTGCATCATTTGTCTTACTGATCATGTGCTCTTATCTTAATATTTGCCACTGAAGACATTCATTTGTATGGAGAAAAAGGATTTAAATAATCTAAATCTGCTTGATCAGATTAGATGCAATTGATCTGCTTATCCTACTACTTTTTGTAAAAAAAATAAAAAAATAAAAATAAAAATAGGAGTATCCCCTAAACTGGGAAAAGACATAGATGAGAACAATTTACACTTGCATGTTTACCTAAGTCAAACAAACAAGATTAATTAAATATGCAGACAAAATGCAATATACATGTGTCCAGTTATCTTGAAGTGTTTTGGTGTTTTGATGCATGAAATGTGTTGATTGCAGACTTTTAGTCACAACTGTGAGTGAAATGTTGTATATATTGTATATTTTGTATTTTATTGTACACTAACTGTAACAATGCAATGATTTGTGGACCCAGGACATACTTGAAAACGAGAGAAATCTCAATGTATCTTTCCTGGTAAAATATTTTATAAATAAATAAATAAATAAATAATAACTTGTCACTTATTGCCTTGTGTATTTTAATTTTAATTTTTTGGGGGGTGATAAAAGTTTGTTTTAACATGCAAAGAGTGCTGAATCACCATGGCAATCAGTATTTCTTCAATTACATAAATATATATTCAGCAGGAGAATATTCATAGTGTGGCAAATGACTACTTGCTGGGTCAAAAAAAAAAATACCTGGCCTAAAAATTATTTGGTATATCCTCCTTTAAGCCCCACCACTTGCCCCTTGCAGCTTCCTGGTCTACTCCATTGCATCCTTTGCCAGACTGCTATGTGCTTTCATTGCCTGGTCTCATCAGTGACACAAAGCCAGGAGTGGAAGCAGCTCAGTAATAGAGACAGACAGGGAATATAATAGTCACTGTGTTTCATCTCCTCCTGGCCAACTCCTATCAAAAGATACTAAGCAGGGAGAAAACAGAGCAGGCAAAAAAAAAAAAGTCGGCCCTGGGGTGACACCATTTTACAAATCAAAGTTCAATACAGTTTGAAGAGAATAATATGTTGTATATTTTAAGGTATGTAAATTATTATTGAACAAATACAGGTAAATACATATACTATATAACATTTGTCAGTAGTGATGTCCCGAACAGTTCGCCAGGAACCGTTCGCTGGCGAGCACGCGCAATGTTCGGTACGCCCCCTATTCGTCATGGAGGTGGGAGGGTCTGGGAGGGAGGGTCTGCTGCTGATTGGCTGGAATGTGTCTGCTGACTGTGAGGTACAGGGTCAAAGTTTACTTAATGATGACGAATAGGGGCGGACCGAACATCGCGCGTGTTCGCGACCGCGAACACGCTATGTTCGCCGGCGAACGGTTCCCGGCGAACTGTTCGGGACATCACTATTTGTCAGATATAGGTATGGAAAATCAGCTGCAAGTCAGTAATTAAACAAGAATGCATATTATAATGTATAACTATTATATTGCACTCCACAAGAATAGAAAATACCTTTTATGTCAAATAAAATAGTAGTATGTGTCTTTTTTACTTCAAAAGCCAACAACATCAATGGTAAGTCTTTTGACATATTTATAATTTGAAAACCCTTGTATTTTACAGTGATTATTAGGAACAATGGATTTCAATATAATATCACCATAACAGTATGGGTAATTAGCTCTAAAATATCTGTTAATGTTTCTTTGACAAATGTTCATTGGTCAGCAGTCATTAATATTTCATGGACAGGGAATTATTATTTTACTACATCATAAACTTTAATGCAAAAGATATATAGTTAAATGCAATTGCACATATAAAGAGTAGAAATTAAATTAAGACTCAGGAAAAAAAGATATGTTTGATATATAGCTGTGTCACAAAGGGCAGTAAGAATACTTGAATCTGAATGCAAATATACCCTTTGAGTCTTCTAATTTACCAAGTGTTTTTAGACACTATTCATAGATAAAAATAAGTTGTTTAATTGTTAATTATTTACTAATTGTTTAATTGACAAATGTCAGAATAAATCACAGATTTAGTAACTAGCTAAATATGGATACAATAGTAAATCAGTGGATTACCCCAAGATACAACAAAAAATCCCAACCATCCACTCTCCAAATAAATAAATATAAAAAACTAGGTTTGTCCATGTGCCAGGAAATTAGGTCAGACGAGTGTCAAAGTGTGATAATGAATCCTCCCTCTATTCTTATTTACCCTTGCACCATAATATAATGGAATAAAAGGTTAAAACAGTTCAATCATGGTTGGTAAAAATACATACCTCAATTACTAACTATTTCAAACATATTAGTAGAGGGAGTGGCAGTTCTTTCTCTAATTATTACTTATCCACAGCACACTATATAACAGGAATATTTCTAAGCCCCCTCTCTTCAGTTAACAGAAAATTAATGTGACCTAATTAATTGTTAACCTACATCCCACTGCTCATATAGCTCTGATAATAAGAAACTACTGAATTTTCCTTAGATCAGAATTCCATTACAGTGGTAGAAAGAGGATCCAGTATTGTATTTATTTGGATAAGTAAGACACCACAATGTTTCAACCCCTGAAAGGGTATTTTACATTCCATTACAGTGTCTGTTGAATTCCAACACAGTCACAACTCATTCTGCTTAATCAGGTACAAACCATTAATGACCACTGCAGTGGTCAGCACTGAGATGGATGGCAAAAACTGTGGTAGTAGTACCTCAAAAGTAATTGGAATCATACAATAACTACAGAGCACGCTACAATTGTTGAAAAATAATGGTTTGGAGTGTGGAAATTAAAGTTTAAATTCTGTCTTTAATGGCAGAGGGATACAGTGAATGCAGGTTGCTTCCATCCTTAGAATTTCAAAAACTGTAGTTCATAAGAACAAGGTCAAGCAGCAGCAGCCCAGCACAAGGCGAAAACATCTCTCCATTGACTGGGATGACCGCCCACTCATTTGAATGTCACTGAGCAACTGTAGGATGACATCAATTGAGTAGCAAAAAGAATGGCAACTGGCAGCTGAAGTAAAGTGCAGGCAAGAACAGTTAAAAAAAGATTCCTAGGTATATGGTTGAATTTTTGCAAAGCTAGAAAAAAGCCTCATATCAAAGAAAAGCAAACATGAACCAGACTGAGGTTTGCAAAAGACCATACGGATTGGAAAGTAGAGGAGTGGAGTAAGGTCATCTTTTCTGATGAGTCCAGTTTTCAGCTTTTGCCCAACATCTGGTAATCAAATTGTGAGACAGATACCCGGAGAAGCCTACAAGTCACCGTGTCTTACACAGATGGTGCAATTTTGTGGAGGTTTGGTGATGATCTGGGGTTGCTTCAGCAAGACTGGAATTGGGGAGATTCCTCTTTGTGAAGATAGAAGATTATCTTGAAAGAAAACGTCCTGCCTTCTACACTATCAATGTACTCCAACTCTGAAGATTTGTTTTGCTAGCATGACAATGTTCCATAAGCCACATGTCAATCAAGGTGTGGATGAAGGACCACAAATCATGCTATTGCCAGAACCTCCAGACATGATCCCTATTGGAAACCACTAGCATGTGATCAAGATGAGGATGGATGTTCACACAGTCTTAATTCTTGTAGATAATCTCTAAATATGTTGATCCACTGAATGCTTTCATATACCCTCTAATCCATGGCAATTGCAAATAATGCCAAATAACATCCAGAATCTTGTTATCCACTGAGGTTATCCAATAGAATTGGTAGGTAAATACATCGCAAGAACGAATGATGCAGAATCAGTTTTGCCCAAGTCAGTAAGGAAAGGCAGAGACAATAATACCAACTAATAACAAGGAGTGTCTCCACGAGGGAAGTAAAACAAAAATCTTAACATGAATTAACCCACAATTCAAATCCATGGTAATATAAAAAGTATAGAAAAGTGAACCACTAATTATTTATATATTTAATATTGATATTAATGATATAGTCAAATCAAGTCCTCGGTAGGATGATTACAAATATATAATTGTCGTTTCAACATTTAGAACCATATAAAATATGTGACAGAAGCAACAATACACACAGATGTTGCATTGAGATGCACGTCTTCTTTTTACTATCTTTTGTCTTCTACTTTATAACTGTAATTTAACTGTCATATTAACGTTTTAAAAGTGTTTTTATTTGTATGCATGTAAACATTGGTTATACATATTTATCATCCTAATCTTTCATAGCTATATATGTAACTTTAATATGTCCATTTAGACCCATTAAAAACGTATCTACTCTATAACATACAATTTTATTTCAAGCATAAAATGTGAACATTCTTTTTTGTTTGTTACTTTTTACTTTGAAAATCAATCAATTTTGATTTACAAACAAGATGTATTTTCTTCTTTGTCAGAAATATAGAACATCTAAATGTTTGTTTTAGTACTTAAAATCATTATAGTTTTGCTTTAATTTTGATCTACTAGAATATATCAGCTTACAAAAGGGTTAATTAAGTCGATTTATAACAAACAGGATCAATACAAGCTACAAAAAAAAAAGATCTGAATATACATCTGTTCAACTTTCCGAATTCAAGTTTAAGTATGTTCAACAAGCACATTGTTTGTGTTCTACTAATTATCAACAGAACATGGCCTGTAATTTCTAAATGAAATACCAAGTGCCACTTATGGTAATACTTTAAAATCCATCCACACATTTCCAGGTTTTTATGTTTCCTGCAGAAAGCTTAGTTCAAAATCTCTAGTTCATGAGAAATTATCAGGTCTTGTCCTTCAGATATTCCTGTGTGAATAATCAAATAATTAATTAAGATTAACTACAAGCCTTGTCTGAATATCTTTCCTTAATTAAAAAAATAAAAATAAATATATGGATTTTTTTCAATATAATATTTTCAGTATATCTATTTTACATATACAAACCAATACACATTATTATTATTATTACTATTATTATTTTATTATTTATATAGTGCCAGCAAATTCCATAGCGCTCTACAATGGGTGGGCTAATGGACATGTAACTGTAACCAAACAAATGGACGCACAGTAACAGAGGAGTTGAGGGCCCTGCTCAATTAGTATATATGCTAGAGGGAGTGGGGTATAGTGACACAAAGGGTATAAGTAGGGGTAATGAAATAGGTTGCTAGACATGTGTTCACTGAGAATTTAGTTGGTTATTTTTGACAGTTGCAGGAGAGGAGTCATGGGGAGGGGGCTAACAGTTTAAATTACATGCTTTCCTGAAGAAGTGTGTTTTCAAAGATTTTTTGAAGGAGTGGTGACTGGGTGAAAGTCTAATGGAGAAGGTAAGGGAGTTTCACAGAAAAGGTGCAGCCCTGGAGAAGTATTGGAGCCAAGCATCAGATGTGAGAGTAAGGACAGAGGATAGACTTAGGTCTTCGGCAGAGTGCAGGGGCCTCGACGGGACATACTTGTGTATTAGGGAGGATAGGTAGGTTGGAGCAGCATTATGTAGGGACTTGTAAGCAAGCACCAGAATCCTAAATTGAGCCCTATATGTAACTGGAATGAAGGGACTGACAAAGGGGGAGGTACAGGCGGACAGGAAAATGAGCCTTGCTGCCACATTCATTATAGATTGCAGTGGTGCAATCTGGGAACACATAAGACCAATGAGCAGGGTATTGCAGTAGTCAATGCGAGAAAGAACAACAGCATGGACAAGCACCTTAGCTGCGTCTGTTGTTAAATAAGGGCGAGCTATGTTTTTGAGATGGATACATATTTACATAATATTCATAATTACTTTGATAATTAGGTAGAAAAAGGAAGAAATAGACTGAATCTTGTACAAAAAAAATTATTACATTTTTAAGTGATTATATTCTCCTATTTATAGTGACCCAGGAATTACTATTAACTCTGAATGTGCATTTACCCCTTCACTAGCAAGAAGTTCTTTAAAAAAATATTACCATAACATTTATTATTAGAAAGAGATGGACAGCTAACTTGTATATGATACAAATAGAAATATGCAGAACGCAATATTTACCCTTGTAGCAAACAATACGGAAAATGGGGGAATTAATAATAGTAATAAATACTTATAAATACATGTATATGATACAGCCACAATTTAGTTATAGTTTATAATTTCGTTTAGTTATAGATTGATTTAAAAACTTAAAAACTAAAATTGTTTACACAATTTTTATTTTTCATTTGTTCATTCAGCCTTTATAAAATTATTTGAGAAATAAAAGACTTTAGACAGTATACAGTGTATTTGACCTTACAATATTTCACACAGGGTCTGAAATTTTAGTAAAAATAAATACCGTATATACTCGAGTATAAGCCGACCCGAATATAAGCCGAGGCCCCTAATTTTACCCCAAAAAACTGGGAAAACTTATTGACTCGAGTATAAGACTAGGGTGGGAAATGCAGCAGCTACTGGTAAATTTCTAAATAAAATTAGATCCTAAAAAAATTATATTAACTGAATATTTATTTACAGTGTGTGTATATAATGAATGCAGTGTGTATATGAATGCAGTGTGTGTGTATGCAGTGTGTGTATGAGTGCAGTGTGTATATAATGAATGGAGTGCAGTGTGTGTGTATGAGTGCAGTGTGTGTATAATGAATGCAGTGTGTGTATGAGTGCAGTGTGTATGCAGTGTGTATGTATGAGTGCAGTGTGTGTATATGAGTGCAGTGTGTGAGTGCAGTGTGTGTGAGTGCAGTGTGTGTGTGTGTATGAATGCAGTGTGTGTATGAATGCAGTGTGTATATAATGAATGCAGTGCAGTGTGTGTATGAGTGCAGTGTATGAATGCAGTGTGTGTGTATGAGTGCAGTGTATAATGAATGCAGTGCAGTGTGTGTATATGAGTGCAGTGTGTATATGAGTGCAGTGTGTATATGAGTGAAGTGTGTATATGAGTGAAGTGTGTGAGTGCAGTGTGTGTGAGTGCAGTGTGTGTGAGTGCAGTGTGTATGAATGCAGTGTGTATATAATGAATGCAGTGCAGTGTGTGTATGAATGCAGTGTGTGTATGTGTGAGTGCAGTGTGTGTGTGCAGTGTGTGTGTGAGTGCAGAGCATTGGTGGGGGGTGGGCTTTTTATTAATTATTATTTAATTATTATTTTAATATTTTTTTTAATGTTATTCTATTTTTTTAGGTAATAATTTTTTTTATTTTATTATTAATTGTATTTTTTTTATGTTATTATTATTTTAATATTTTTTTTCTTATTATTATTTGTTTTATTATTAATAATTTTATTTTTTCGTCCCCCCTCCCTGCCTGTTAGCTGGCCAGGGAGGGGGGCTCTCACTCCCTGGTGGTCCAGTGGATGGGGCTGTAGGAGGGGGCTGTCAGGAAGCTATAACTTACCTTCACAGCAGCTCCTGTCAGCTCCCTTCTCTCTTCTCCGGTGCGTGCAGCTCCCAGGTCAGCTCCCTCTGCAACTCTCGCGGCCGCGCGGAGCGTTGCCACGGTAACCCGTGGCAACGCTCTGACCCCGCGGCTCTCGCGAGAGTTGCAGAGGGAGCTGACCTGGGAGCTGCACGCACCGGAGAAGAGAGAAGGGAGCTGACATGAGCTGCTGTGAAGGTAAGTTACAGCTTCCTGACAGCCCCCGGTCCTTGTCTGTATTATGGCAATGAAAATTGCCATAATACAGACAACTGACTCGAGTATAAGACGAGTGGGGTTTTTTCAGCACAAAAAATGTGCTGAAAAACTCGTCTTATACTCGAGTATATACGGTATTCATTTTGTTCACATTTAGTAGGCATGACACAACTGCTAAACAAACAGTCAGATACGTTGCTTACAAGTATTTGTAAGGACCCCATAGGCATTAGTAGCAGTACAGCTGTCAGGATTACAGTTTATCCAGCACACAGAATTGTTTCACACCTAGGACTATGGGTAACATTAAAACAGACCTTACAACGGCCGGACTTAATGCACCTTAGAATAGTCAATATACTAGTCAAGGTCAGGGACACATAATGGGACACAGAGATAAGGAAAAGCCAATAGTCAAGGATACCAGAAGTCAAGGAAGTCAAAACTAAGCCAAAGTCAATAACCAGAAACACATGATCAGGAACACACTCTTAAATAAGCCTCCTACAGATCTGATTGGCCGTAACTGGCATTTGACCCCAAAATGTGCGTACGCGTCTTTTGCGTGACGTCACATGCACATTGATGTTGTCATTACCATGGGCAGACGTGGGCTATAAAATGGCATGCATCCACAGCGGCCAGCAGCCACCAACATGTTGCAGGAGTCAGGTATACTGGCGCAGGGCTGCTGAGCGACACTTTCGTTATTGTCAGGAAGGCAACTACTACCGTAGATACCACAAGGTGAGGATGAACATGTGACAACAGCTTACTAAAAAATGCAACTGACTGTAAAAATTGATTCTGCACTTATGCATAATGCCCACGTGTACTAAATATAGATAAATTATATATTTCTAAACTAAAGGTGTTAAAAATGTAAATGTTTTGAAGTGGTCATGGTGCTTGCAGTCTGTCTATACAGTGTTTTAGTAATAAGTGCTGCACATACAAAGAATGTAATCATTATTGCTGGAGGTATACGTCCACCTCGGTAGCCTGAATAAAAGTTCTGGGCTGGCTAATTTTAAATATGTGCATACTGGGCATCTGTCATCTGCATGAATAGTATGCTGGGGACAGACTACCAATGACAGCATAGACTCCCTTCCAGTGAGTGGTGCTTGAATGTGGCAATGTTTGTACATGAATGGTACCTGTGCATCACCAGGGGAAGCCCTGAGTTGCTATTGCTTGGGGTCTCTCAGATGCCAGTCCACACCTTCATTTGACTCAACCAAAAACAAAAAAAACATTAAAAAAGATAAGAGCTGCTCACAATATAATGGTTAAGCCCTTTAGGTTCTGAGATCAAGTAGTATAATAAATGCAATAAAGAAATAAATAGGAATCATGTAGACACAATTTTCTTCTTTCAAATTCATAAAATATAACAAATCTGAGAAAAAATACTGCTCATAAAATGGCTTTTGTTTGTCATTCAAACTTTGTCATTAAACAAATACAATTTTATTTATTTCATAATTAAATCAATAAGCACAGAAGGAGGATTAAACAACTTACTGTAGAGTGTTTTATATGAAATTAATAATGCACTAAACAAATCCAAAACATATTCATATATAAACTCTTTTGGTTTGATTAAATGTTTGTACTTGTATGATCAGTACAGATAATAAGATTTGTGAGTTTAATTTTGCTTTTATGTAATGCTGACAATAGGTATTGCATTAGTGCACACATTAGGCGTTTCAGGGACTAGAATATGTCCCACGTGGTAGAAATGTAACAATATAAAATAAATTATCTAGACAAAAGACATAAAAAGCAAGCCAAGATAAAACAATATGTCCTGTAAACTGCCTTTCTTGCTTGAGCAACATATTTAGCCAAAGCTTAGTGAAATCTCTTCCAAGTTAATCTTTCCAGTCTCTTTACAATCATAAAGGCCCAATGGAAAATATTCTACAGCTTGTCTAATGTTATATATTGGCATTGTTTGCTAAATTTGCAATTTAGTTTTTTCATTAACTAAAATCAATTGTAAATTAAATATTCCTCCAAGTCATTTATTTTACTCTACTTAAACACAAACTCCAACCACTATAACCACTAGGTTGTGGTGAAAGGAGTACTCTTGCACACTCCCCAATATAAGTATTCAAACCATTTGTCAACAGTTTAACTACTTACCTGTGGTCAACCAGGTGCCAATCAGTGCATTCAGAGCTGAAAGCTCATGCTATGAGCTGCTGTTCATTTACCATACAGAGCCAGCTCATTGGCTTAAAGTGTCAGCTAATCACTCTTAGCCAATGATCTAAGCTCTGCCCAGCCAGCTCTCATGGAGGCCCGATAGACCACAGGGAATTTGACAAACTGTTAGCAAATGGTTTTATTTAAGGAGAAGGGGGCACCATGGCACCCCAGGCCCCAGCTTGTTGTAGGAATTATGGTGCTTGTTTGTAGTGTTCATTTATGTAATAAAACAACTGATACAATAACCCCTTAAACCCCTAAGGACAGCGGGCATTCTATGCCATCCTTTTTTAAGTGGTTCTAAACGCCGGCTGGCGACATAGAACGTCCCCGCTGTCCTTTGTACTTTCCGGGTCCCCAACGTTCCCCCGACAGTGGTCGCCATCTTAGGGTCTGTCTGGGAGCTCAGGCAGACCCCCTCTGCCCGATCCGCCCCCCCCCCCCGGGCCATGTGATCGTGGGGTCGATTACATGGCCGGAATAGCTGGCTGATGCAGTGCCTGCAGGTGGCCTGCCAAAGCTCTCAGGCTGTCCCCCTAAAGCCTGCAAAAAAGTTAATAGAGTTTTTAAAAGTTAAAAAAAGTTCAAGTAAATAAATGTACTTGGACAAAAATGAATGTATATATACAAATACAAGTCATCTCTCCTACACTAATACAGAACTAAATTACAAAAATTGTTACAAAAGCTCAAGCAATTCATTAAAAAATTGCTTGAGCTTTTGTAACAATTTTTTAATTTAGTTCAGTATCAGTGTAGGAGATATTAAATGTATTAGTATATATTTATGATTTTGAAATTTTATTAAATTATGTTTCACACAGCACTTTATCAAATTGCCACTTTATTGTAGCTCCATAAGCACTTTTCAAACTTTGCACTTTGTTACTAAGCACTTTGAATACATCACTTTAACTTTGGGACCAAGAGAGTCCCTTTCCCTCCTTGTATCAAGTATAGCACTTAATTATTAAACATTTAAACATTTATAAAAATTATAGAATGACCTATCTTTAAATCTCCACTCTGCATAGTTGGTTTTACTTAAGATTATCAAATTATGCAAATTATGCAATTATACACAAGTCACTTTAATTTCATCCATCCACTGAAACCACACTTCCATGTGATTGCACTTTAAACTGTGATATTAACCTTGATGTTTCATCAAGGGTTAACCTTAATGTATATTATGCACTGCACAGCACTTTGTTTACAGGACCTATGTTGACACTTAATATGGCATGTTAGGTTGCCATGACGTTACTACCATGGCAACCGTCGCCAAGTGTTCATATCCTCGTAGCAAGTCTTCTATTTGGTAACAGCACGGGCTTCCCATGCGCACAAGAACCGTTGCTCATAGATGCACACAGCACCAATGGTAACCACGGTAGTCTGGTTGCACATGCGCACAGAGATCGGCTAGACGCTGCCGGTCATCCAAGTCACCTGGGGTGAGTTAATTTCCTTAATTGTTTTTTCGTAATTGTGTCTATATATTGTGAATTTTAGTTTAATGTATTGTATTGATCCTGATGAAAGGGCCAGCGAGGGACTGAAAAGTTGATCCCATGTTCTAACCTTGATAAATAAAGAAGAATTTCTATTGAAGACCGTGAGTGTTGCCAGTTCAACTACTTTCTGGATACCAAAGTCTCAGGCTAAGCACCCGACAGGTATTTATGTATATAGCCTGAGTGCAAGGATTCCATTTTTTTATTTTTTTTACTTTTTTCAACTTTTTTTTTTACTTTTTCCACCAGCAGGGGCACTGCCTGTCAGCATAATGGACACCTATGATGGCCATGTGACCGCTCTTTTAGAGTGGTCATGTGGCCCTGGGGTTCCTAAATTGGAGAGGGGGGACTATCTGGGCTGAGCCCAGACAGTACCCTCTAAAAAATAGACCAATTGCCAGCGAGTGGTAAGTACATGGAGAGGGAGGAAGGGTTGGGGTTAATTTTTTTAACAAAAGAAAATTGGATTTTTACATTTTTTTATTTACTGAGTGCCTCGATCCCTCGAGGCACTCAGTACAGGCAAAGCATCGGAAGCCTGCCTGATTGCTTCAGATGCTTTGCCTCACTGCCAGGCTTTTTTTACTTTACTTTTTGTCTTTAATAAAGTTTATTATTCTATTTTTGTAAAGCTTTTACACTGATTATTGAACAGGGGGTAGTCATTCTGAGGAATATTAGCCCCTCATCTGAGGGGTGACCTTTTTCTCATTATTCTGGAGTTGTCCTAGAAAGTTACAGGGTTAAATATAGGTCTTACGAGTCATATTCTCTGGACTTTCTGCCTGGGTTGTCGGACAGGTCCCTCAGATTGTAATTAATAATATGACTTAATTACCGTATATACTCGAGTATAAGCCGACCCGAATATAAGCCGAGACCCCTAATTTTATCCCAAAAAACTGGGAAAACTTATTGACTCGAGTATAAGACTAGGGTGGGAAATGCAGCAGCTACTGGTAAATTTCTAAATAAAATTAGATCCTAAAAAAAATATATTAATTGAATATTTATTTACAGTGTGTGTGTATAATGAATGCAGTGTGTGCGTATGTGTGTGTGTATGAGTGCAGCGTGTGTGTATGAGTGCAGTGTGTGTGTGCATGAGTGCAGTGTGTGTGTGCATGAATGCAGTGTGTGTGTGCATGAATGCAGTGTGTGTGTGCATGAATGCAGTGTGTGAATGCAGTGTGTGCAGGGCCGGTGCAAGGATATTTGCCGCCGTAGGCAAAAAAATTTTGCCGCCCCCTCCCCCCCCCATATGTCCTGACTTCCCCTCTTCCTCCCTCAGTGGTCCTTACCTCCCCACCCCCGTGTTCCTTCACTCCCCCCCAGTGGTCCTGACTCACCCCTCCCCTAGTGGTCCTTACCCTCCCCTCCCCTAGTGGTCCTTACTTCCCCCTCCGCTCCCATAGTGGTCCTTATCCCACCCCCTCCCTCTCATAGTGGTCCTTATCCCCCTTCTCCCTCCCATAGTGTTCCTTATCCCCCCCCATCCCTCCCATAGTGGTCCATATACCCCCCCTCCCTCCCATAATGGTCCTTATACCCCCCTCCCTCCCATAGTGGTCCTTATCCCACCCCCTCCCATAGTGGTCCTTATACCCCCCCTCCCTCCCATAGTGGTCCTTATACCCCCCTCCCTCCCATAGTGGTCCTTATACCCCCCTCCCTCCAATAGTGGTCCTCATCCCCCCTCCCTCCCTCCCTCCCTCCCTCCCATAGTGGTCCTTATACCCCCCTCCCTCCCATAGTGGTCCTTATACCCCCCCTCCCTCCCATAGTGGTCCTTATACCCCCCTCCCTCCCATAGTGGTCCTTATACCCCCCCTCCCTCCCATAGTGGTCCTTATCCCCCCCCTCCCTCCCATAGTGGTCCTTATCCCCCCCCCTCCCTCCCATAGTGGTCCTTACCCCCCCCCTCCCTCCCATAGTGGTCCTTATACCCCCCCTCCCTCCCATAGCGGTCCTTATACCCCCCTCCCTCCCATAGTGGTCCTTAACCCATCCCCTCCCTCCCATAGTGGTCCTTAACCCACCCCCTCCCTCCCATAGTGGTCCTTATACCCCCCCTCCCATAGTGGTCCTTATACCCCTTTTTTTTATTTTATTATTTTATTTCTTATTTTTTTTTTTTTTTTTTTTTCGTCCCCCCTCCCTGCTTGATATATGGCAGGGAGGGGGGCTCTCCTTCCCTGGTGGTCCAGTGGCAGTTCAGTGGGGGGGGAGAGGGGGGCTGGCAGAGCTGTACTTACCTTTCCTGCAGCTCCTGTCAGCTCTCTCCTCCTCCTCTGCGCCGTCCGTTCTGCTCTTCTGTCAGCTCCCAGTGTAAATCTCGCGAGAGCCGCGGCTCTCGCGAGATTTACACTGGGAGCTGACCGAGGTGCTGAACGGACGGCGCGGAGGAGGAGAGAGCTGACAGGAGCTGCAGGAAAGGTAAGTACAGCTCTGCCAGCCCCCCTCTCCCCCCAGTCTGTATTATGGCAATGCAAATTGCCATAATACAGACTCTGACTCGAGTATAAGCCGAGTTGGGGTTTTTCAGCCCAAAAAATGGGCTGAAAAACTCGGCTTATACTCGAGTATATACGGTATGTAACAATATTATATAAACCACTTTCCCTTGGGTTGAAGGAAAGCAGGAGAGATGCTCTGATAACAGATGTACAAAGCACAGCTTTCTTATCGCTGAGTCAATCGGCACAGACTGAATTTACTAATAGAGGGGCTAAAAGTCTGTTTTTTTACAACTGATTATAGAGAAATCTAGACATTTCCTAGCAACTCTGCTAGCACAAAGTACAGATGGACTTTGATTCGTTACAATTTAAGATTAAATTGTGTTTTTCATGACAGTTACCCTTTAAACATTGAGACAAGGAGAATCCCAAGGATTCTGTTCAAATTAGGGTAGTATATATGTATGCACCTATAGACTGTAAGTTTGTTTGAGTAGGGCCCTCTTCAAGCTATTGTTCCTGTAAGTTTTTGTAATTGTCTCATTTATTGTTAAATCTCCCCCTTTTATAATATTGTAAAGTGCTTTGGAATATCCTGGCGCTATATAAAAACCAATAATAATAATAATATGTTTAAATTGTAATAATATGCACTGGTTTATAAATATAATTTTGCAAATCATCAAATTCATAGATTGTGAGCACACAGTGTTATTCTAGTGTACAGTGATTGTGGTATTGTTTTTTTTAGTACTAGTATATAATTTATTTATATACATAATACAATGTTGTTGAAATTTAGATAAAAATGCTTTGCTTGCTAAAGTGTTTGGACAAAATTACTTCTGTTTGTTTTCTTGTTCTAAACATAAGTAGTATTTAATTTATCAATTGACTCGCATAGTTTTTTCCAATTTACTTCAAATATGTGTTTAATATGTACTAAACGAAATTCAACTTTGATTTTGCATAATTAGCAGAAATTTAATTTTCAAATAGATTAAGGAAATCAAAGTTTTTATAATAAATACAGGTAATGAAACAGTATTATCAAATAGTCGATTTTTGTGTACTTTTTGTCTGTCATTGATAAAATAGATTAAACAGTTACTGCATACAAAGGATGCGTCAATAGATACAATGAAAAAAAAAATGCCCAGGAGTAAGGCAAAGCACAGTGAATTGATATTTAGGTCCATTTGTTACCTGAACATTACACTAGTTCATACTGTATGTCCAAAGGAATGTAAAGGTTTTAGAGTTGATAAAATGTCATCAGAAAAACACAGATATTATCTGTTAAAGAAACCCAAGGGAAAGTAGTTCATAACATAACCACCATACAAAACTGGTTGTTGGTACTAGAACGTTGTTATCTCAGTACTATGTGAAATCCCAACACTGCTGGAAATAAAGACACAAAGCTCTATCTCAATTTTCAAAAGGTCAGAATGAGGTTATTGCTGTAGTGGTCAATATCAGCGGGTAAATCTTTTCAAAATGAGTAGCCTTTAAAAGTCACATACATACTGGAAAGCTCCTTCTCGGTATGTATTGATTGCATTACTGTATCTTCAGTGAGAAGAGTGTATATGGGTACTTTGAAAAAATTAATGAATATAAATTCTCAACATTAATACCTATGGTTAATTGGATTTTTTTTTTCTGAAATGTTTTAAATGTATTTTCAGAAATGTGCATTCTGTTGTTTTCACCTCCGTTATTGACATGTGCTGTGCTACTTAAAAAAAAAGAAAGTAATACTTATTATTATAGCAGCCCTTGTAATCATATAAGAAGTTTTACATTGGGTAGTATGTCATTTTACGGCACTGGCGGATATGTTGGTGTTATATGAATAATTCAAGTGCTTTTGCTAACACTTTGGCTACTACTAATATTAACAATAATAACAAGAATTCAATGAGATAAAGGTATAATGTATAGCTCATCTCAGGTATAAACAATGCCCCCATCAAAACAATTAATGTCCATGAGAGAAGTCTAACTAGTAATATAGAATTGTTTTTACCAATGACCTCTAAAAATATGGTATATCATGTATGGTATCAATCAACGATCAATATAAAACAATATATTCATTGCATCTCTTTACTGGAATTGCATTTAAAGTTGCTGTATAGGTGGTATTTTGTCCCAGTTAAACTACATAATATCTCCAATATAATTTTTTTTACAAAACTGGAGATATAATAGTGCTGATGGAACTATGCTACATGTATGGTGGAGTTGAGATAAATTAAAAGAAATTAAAGAACATTTGTTTTTCCTGATCAATAATCTGTTTCCTAAAATTACAACTGCTTCCCCATATCTGTATGTATTCATTATAGACTTATTATTACAGGATAAAGAATCAAAATACCGGATTACTCATATATTGTTTGCGTTCAACATATCTGTTTCTCAATACTAGGAGAAAACTCAACTTCTCTGTTGGAAGGAAAACATAGAATATCAACATCTAATGGAAAGTAACTTTATTAATCCATCAGATGACTTAGTCTCCTATAAAGAACTCTGGTTACCCTGGACAAAATATAAAATGTCACAAAAATACAAGCCGTTTTATATGACTTGGGTAGGAGACCTAGCAATGGAACCACAATCCGCTATCACTGTTTTGTGCACTTAAATGTTAATCTATAAATTATATCTACCTTCACTTCATTATTGTAAGAATTGTAATGTATTGTTCCATGTTGTCTTGTAAAATTATTTGTAAAAAACTAAGGAAAAAAAGATATATAAAACTAAAATATATAGTTTAACAATTTATTTTATCTGAGTAATTACTGCCTACGAATAAGTGTAGGGTATGAGATGGCATAGATCAAGGTCATCTTCAGGTGTTGAATCACAGGGAGAGGTCGAATGAAAACATGTCAATAACTATAAATCTCGGGATCTAAGGCCACTGGCAGACTTAAGTACTCCCAAAGTTTTTTAGGGAATACATACAGCATGGATTTCACAACACAGGCAGAAGGGCCATGTAATGTCACTGAGTATATATGATGCCTAGAAAATCACTGCTGTTGATACAGCAGCTAACTGCTGTATCTAACTACCTAGTTACTGCCAGTGGCACTTAAAGGGAAAATAGAAGTTGTTTTCCTGGCACTATAGCTCCCTTTATTAAAAACTGCAATTATTACCTTTGCAAGGTTTAGGGACCTGGGAAACTGCACCCAGACCACTTCAATTAGCTGAAGTGGTCTGGCTACCTACAGTGTGCCTTTAAAATAACTTTGAGTGGGAGAAATGAGATTAATCCTAAAGTTACTGTTGTATCTACCTAACTAGCAGTGGCTACTGTCAATGTTTAAGTTAGTGCTACTTTCACAGTGGTACTCAATAGAGCCTGCTTAACCCCTTAAGGACCGGACTTTTTTTGCGATGTTGTACATTTGCGACCAGGCATCTTTTTGACACTTTTGTGGTGGTTGTGTTTAGCTGTAATTTTCCGCTCTCTCATTTACTGTTCCCATACAAATTATATATTGTTTTTTTCAGGACAAAAGGGGCTTTCTTTACATACCATTATTTATATAATCTCATGTAATTGAATTTTTAAAAAATGAAAAAATATGATGAAAAATTGAAAAAAAATACATGTTTTTTTACTTTTATGTAAAAAATCTTTTACTCATCTACAAAAGCGAATGAAAAAAACTGCTAAATAGATTCAAAATTTTGTCCTGAGTTTAAAAATACCCAGTGTTTACATGCTTTTTGCTATTTTTTTGCATGTTATAGGGCTATGGTACAAGTAGGATATTGCGGTTTCAAAACCTATATTTTTAAAATGTATCAATAGTGACATTGTAACACTATTATCTGTCATAAATCGCTAAATAACACCCCACATGTACATATTTTTTTTAAAGTAGACAACCCAGGGTATTCAATATGGGGTATGTCCAGACTTTTTTAGTAGCCACTTAGTCGCAAACACTGGCCAAAGTTAGCGTTCATATTTGTTTGTGTGTGAAAAAAGTAAAAAACTAAATTGAACGCTAATTTTGGCCAGTGTTTGTGACTAAGTGGTTACTAAAAAAGACTGGACATACTCCATTTGCAATACCTTGGGTTGTCTTCTTTTGCAAATGGTATGCCATCATGGAGGCAATTCTCATTCCTCATTATGCTCTCAAAGGCAACGTAACCAACCTGGCCATTTTCAATGTAAAAATATGACCCATATATTTGACCCTGTAACTTTCAAAAACGCTATAAAACCTGTACATGGGGGGTACTGTTATACTCAGGAGACTTTGCTGAACACAAATATTAGTGTTTAAAAACTGGAAAATGTATCACAACAATTATATCATCAGTAAAAGTGCTGTTTGTGTGTGAAAAATGCAAAAAAAGTCACTTTCACTGACAATACCATCGCTGTGATATGTTTTACTGTTTTGAATCACTAATATTTGTGTTCAGCGAAGTCTCCCGAGTAAAACAGTACCCCCCATGTACAGGTTTTAGGGTGTCGTAGAACGTTACAGGGTAAAATACAGTGATAGCAAATTAAATTCTCTGGACTTTCGGCCTGGGTTGGCAGGCAGGTCCCTTAAATTGCAATCAATAAAATAACTTAATTATGTAAAAATATTACATAAATACGCACGTAGAATTTAAATATATATGCATATTTATATATTTGAAGTCTACGTGTATATTTATATAATTATTTATGTAATTTTGTATATGGACATATGAATAGTTTGTATTCTTTTTATTTATTTATATATACATAGATATATATACAATTTCATTCTAAGTGTATTTTGATATAAATATATATATATTAATATCAAAATACAGTTAGAATAAAATTTCGTATAGATATATAATTTTTTTTTTAATTTTTATTATTATTTTTAATTTTTTTAGTTTAATTTAAATTACTTATTATTTGTAGTTTATAATAATATATATACAATATATATAGTTATTATATATATATTATATATATACACGTGTGTAATTTAATTATAAGTGTATTTTTATATTAATATATGTACATATTAATATAAAAATACACTTAGTATGACATTATATATATGATATTTAGACGTATATTATATATATATATAATATATGTCTATATATCATATATATATATATATATACACATATATAATTATTATTTTTATTTATTAACTTTAAACTTTATTTTTTTTATTATTTTACACTAAGCAGGGAGACTGCCTGTCAGCACAGACAGTCCCCCTGCAGGCAGAGACTAGGACACCTATTGTGACCATGTGGTCGCCCTGTTGGGCGATCACATGGCCACAGGGGTCCTAATCCGCCATGGGGAGACTGTCTGGGCTGCAGGCAGTCTCCCCACAACGGGAGCACCGCCGATCGCCGCCGGGGGAACGACGGCGATCGGGTAAGTACATTGGACCGTTAGGACGGTTCAGGACCGTCCTCGGTCGGCAATGCAAAAATGCCGATGACGGTCCTGATCCGTCCTCGGTCCTTAAGGGGTTAATCCACTCTAGTGTGAGTCTGGTTGATATGGCTAGTGTGGTGTCTACTGTTAGGTACTTCTGGGTACATGGAGCAATGAAGTAGCACTTGTAGAATGCACCAATGAACAAAGCTGAATCTGAATCCGACTCAGGATCAGTATGGCTGTAGCCAAAACCCACAAGATGAGGTGAAGGGTCCCTGGCACGTTGCTCCCAGGGCCGAAAGACCTTTGCACCCAGGTAGTGAAGTAAGCACTCACAGAGGGCACCGCTGGATGAACCTGCTGTGAAAGCAGTCTGCCCAGACTTGGTATTTGTGTGTTAAAAAGTGGGGAGACTCCGAAGCTGTGCAGTATGATGAGTGATTTAGTGGCAAACCATGGACATTTGGGTCTAGAAGAAGCAGGTTGATAAGCCTCGGAGAAAGACTACATCAGTCTTATTGCCCTAGAGGTGGAAGTCCCAACTAAATATCACTGGACTAAAAATTTTAATGCAACGTATACCTATGGGAGGGAGGGTCTGCTGCTGATTGGCTGGAATGTGTCTGCTCACTGTGAGGTACAGGGTCAAAGTTTACTCAATGATGACGAATAGGGGGCGGACCGAACATTGCATATGTTCGCCCGCCGCGGCGACCGCGAACAAGCTATGTTCACCAGCGAATAGTTCCCGGCGAACTGTTCAAGACATCTCTACTTGCAATCCCAGGCATCTCTTTGATACCTTTAACTATCATGGACAGTGTGTCCTTCGGTGTCTCTTTTTTTAATGATACCTCCTCCCTTTACCCTGTCTAAGTTGGAGTCCCCCACGGCTCTGTTCTTGGTCCCCTTCTATGTTCTCTTTATACCTCTCATGGCAAACTTTTCCGTCTTTTGGATGCCAATACCACCTCTGTGCCGATGACACCCAGATATATCTCTCCTCTCCGGACCCACTTGCTTTTCTTCCATGTCTGATTAGATGTCCTCCTGCTTTCTGAAACTCAATCTCTCCAAAACTGAACTTCTTGTCTTTCCTCCTCCTATTATTGATCCTCCTCTCTTGCTCTCCCTTCAAGCTGGTGGTACCCACATCAGCCCATCCTTACAGGCTCGTTGACTTGGTGTTATTTTTGACTCTGGCCTCACCCTTGAGCCTCACATCCAGTCTGTTTTCAAATCCTGTCACTTTAAAAACATAACTCGCCCCTTTCTTATGCAAGATGCTACTAAGGAGCTTGTCCATGCTATAGTAATCGCTTGCATGGACTATTGTAACTCTTTCCTAATTGGTCTTCTCAGTAGCCGTACTGCCCCGCTCCAGTCTGTAATGAATACTGCAGCCAGACTGATTTTCTCCTTCCTGTCAGTCCTTACATTGGCTTCCTGTATCCAATAGGAGTTTATTCAAAGTACTAATCCACACCTATAAAGCACTGAACAATTCTAGCCCCTCCTATATCTCTTCCCTGATCCATAGCTAAGCCCCTTCTCAGTCTCTCTGCTCTGCCCATGACTTTCAACTGTCTGCTGCTTGCACCCTTATGGCCAACTCACACTTACAAGACTTCTTGCAGGCGGCTCCCTTCCTATGGAATAGCCTGCCTACTGCTATCAGACTCTCCCATAGTCTTCAATCGTTTAAGAAGTGCCTCAAATCCCATCTCTTTAGAAAAGCGTATGGCTTCCCAGATAAACCTCTACCTCACATACCTGTCTCTTACCCTCTCCTAAAGGGCAGCACTCTACTCTCTCCTCCAGCTCTGCTTCACTCCCACCTTGTTTGATTACGATTTCCTGTCCTAATATGTTTTACATCCCATCTCCTCTAGACTGTAAGCTCGTTGGTGCAGGGTCCTCTTTCGCCTATTGTTCCCATAGGATTTAATATATTATTAAATTTCTCCCTCCGATATTTTTGTAAAACTCTATGGAATATGCTGGCGCTATATAAATACCAATAATAATAATAGTAATAATAATATTTGAAAATAAACATTTGCAAGCATTAACATAAAAAGTTATTATTATGGCCATCTTATGGAATGCTGGCAAAGGGTTTCCCCGTTAATCTTATTTTGAACTATGATGCCAGAAATTTTGTTTTTGATGCTCCTGAAAAATGTAAATCTTGCATAAGAGAAAAAGACTTGACTACTTCTGAAAAACAAACGTCTTAAGAAAATTAGTGCCAGGGCTCTATGGGAACATGAATTGTTTTTCACTATGTCTATAGAACAGGAGTGGTAGGGTGCATAGAGAGCCCTTTAGTGTTTATATTGACATTAATATCACATAGTTTTTTTTTCTCTTCTTAACTTTGGTTGTTACTTTTTTTCTTTCATAAGACTCTAGATCTAAAAATTAAACATGTTAAATGTGACGACGAAGGGAGACATTTCTTACACACTTGTCACCTGTCACCTATAAATTTTGTATCCAAATTTTATCCAATTAGCTCCTAAAGCTAGCCAGGCTAAAACAGGGCTCAGTTATCTAGCTTGGTGATTTTAACTATGTCATTAACCTACAGATGGACAGACACGTCTTTTAGACAGGGTAATTGATAGAAACTCCACTTGTTAAATTTCAATCTTTGATTTGTAGTAATGCTCTTTTAGATATGTGGTGTGCTTTTCATGCTAATGAAAGGGATGTTATATGCTTCTTTAAGTCCAATTTATCATATTTGAGAAATAACTATGTTTTGACTGACTTTGATATTGCACAAAAAGTTAAGAAAATTTAAATCACAGAGATTCCTTGCTCAGATCACAATATTATGTATATGCCTCTAAAAGAACAGTTTTAATGGAAAATACCTGAATGGAAGTTAAATAATTTTTATTAGAGTCCCCTCATAAAAGAGAATATACCAAGAATATTATATCGCTATATTTTCAGGAGACTATAACCTCTGATTATTTCCGTGAAGTCATTTAGGCAGCTTTCAAATCCATTATAAGGGGCATTTTCATTAAATTGGCAACTCGGGATAAAATTCATAGAGAAAAAAATATCTCTGATTTGAATATAGAATTGGAAAAACTCTCTAGAATTAATAAATCAAAACCCTCAATAAATACTTTTAAACTCATCGAAGATCTAAACAATTAAATTAAAACCAATTACCGTATATACTCGAGTATAAGCCGACCCGAATATAAGCTGAGGCCCCTAATTTTACCCCAAAAAACTGGGAAAACTTATTGACTCGAGTATAAGACTAGGGTGGGAAATGCAGCAGCTACTGGTAAATTTCTAAATAAAATTAGATCCTAAAAAAAATATATTAATTGAATATTTATTTACAGTGTGTGTATAATGAATGCAGTGTGTGTATAATGAATGCAGTGTGTGTGTAATGAATGCAGTGTGTGTGTGTATAAGTGCAGTGTGTGTGTGTATGAGTGCAGCGTGTGTGTACGAGTGCAGCGTGTGTGTACGAGTGCAGCGTGTGTGTACGGGTGCAGCGTGTGTGTACGAGTGCAGCGTGTGTGTGTACGAGTGCAGCGTGTGTGTACGAGTGCAGCGTGTGTGTACGAGTGCAGCGTGTGTGTACGAGTGCAGCGTGTGTGTACGAGTGCAGTGTGTGCATGAGTGCAGTGTGTGTGTGTGTGTGTTGCAGAGCCTTGGTGGGGGTGGGCAATTTTTTTATTATTTTAATTTTTTTTTATTATTATTTATTATTATTATTTTTCATTTAGTTTAATTATTATTATTTTTTTATTATTTATTATTTTTTTTTATTTTTTTTTATTATTACTATAGATTTTTTCCGTCCCCCACTCCCTGCTTGATATATGGCAGGGAGGGGGGCTCTCCTTCCCTGGTGGTCCAGCATTGGTAGTTCAGTGGGGGGGAGAGGGGGGTTGGCAGAGCTGTAACTTACATCTGAAAATGAAGGAAAGGGACCTCTGTTAAAAAAAGGATAAATTAGTCATTTATTACACGTGAGTTTACAGAGGAAGAGGTTCTATTTCAACTGTCAAAAGTAAAGACAAATAAGTCAATGGGACCTGATGGAATACACCCAAAGCTATTAAAAGAGCTTAGTGGTGTACTAGCAAAACCATTAACAGATTTATTTAACCAATCATTGTTAACAGGAGTAGTCCCAGAAGATTGGAAGTTAGCGAATGTTGTGCCCATTCACAAGAAAGGTAATAGGGAGGAGTCGGGCAACTATAGGCCAGTAAGCCTTACTTCAGTAGTGGGGAAAGTGATGGAAACCATGTTAAAGGATAGGATTGTTGAACATCTAAAAACACATGGATTTCAAGATCAGAGACAACATGGGTTTACTTCAGGGAGATCATGCCAAACTAATCTTATTGATTTTTTTGATTAGGTAACTAAAATTATAGATCAGGGTGGTGCAGTAGACATTGCTTACCTAGATTTCAGTAAGGCTTTTGACACTGTTGCACATAGAAGGCTTATCAATAAATTGCAATCTTTGAGTTTGGATTCCAATATTGTTGAATGGGTAAGGCAGTGGCTGAGTGACAGGCAACAGAGGGTTGTAGTCAATGGAGTATATTCGAAGCTTGGGCTTGTCACCAGTGGGGTACCTCAGGGATCTGTACTTGGACCCATTCTCTTTAATATTTTTATTAGTGATATTGCAGAAGGTCTTGATGGTAAGGTGTGTCTTTTTGCGGATGATACTAAGATATGTAACAGGGTTGATGTTCCAGGAAGGATAAGCCAAATGGCAAATGATTTAGGTAAACTAGAAAAATGGTCAGAGTTGTGGCAACTGACATTTAATGTGGATAAGTGCAAGATAATGCATCTTGGACGTAAAAACCCAAGGGCAGAGTACAGAATATTTGATAGAGTCCTAACCTCAACATCTGAGGAAAGGGATTTAGGGGTGATTATTTCTGAGGACTTAAAGGTAGGCAGACAATGTAATAGAGCAGCAGGAAATGCTAGCAGAATGCTTGGTTGTATAGGGAGAGGTATTAGCAGTAGAAAGAGGGAAGTGCTCATGCCATTGTACAGAACACTGGTGAGACCTCACTTGGAGTACTGTACACAGTACTGGAGACCATATCTTCAGAAGGATATTGATACCTTAGAGAGAGTTCAAAGAAGGGCTACTAAACTGGTTCATGGATTGCAGGATAAAACTTACCAGGAAAGGTTAAAGGATCTTAACATGTATAGCTTGGTGGAAAGACGAGACAGGGGGGATATGATAGAAACATTTAAATACATAAAGTGAATCAACACAGTAAAAGAGGAGACTATATTTAAAAGAAGAAAAACTACCACAACCAGAGGACATAGTCTAAAATTAGAAGGACAAAGGTTTAAAAATAATATCAGGAAGTATTACTTTACTGAGAGGGTAGTGGATGCATGGAATAGCCTTCCAGCTGAAGTGGTAGAGGTTAACACAGTAAAGGAGTTTAAGCATGCGTGGGATAGGCATAAGGCTATCCTAACTATAAGATAATGCCAGGGACTAATGAAAGTATTTAGAAAACTGGGCAGACTAGATGGGCCGAATGGTTCTTATCTGCCGTCACATTCTATGTTTCTATGTTTCCTGCAGCTCCTGTCAGCTTCCTCCTCCTCCGCGCCGTCCGTTCAGCTCTTCTGTCAGCTCACACTGTAAGTCTCGCGAGAGCCGCGGCTCTCGCGAGACTTACACTGGGAGCTGACCGAGGTGCTGAACGGACGGCGCAGAGGAGGAGGAAGCTGACAGGAGCCGCAGGAGAGGTAACTTACAGCTCTGCCAGCCCCTAGTCTGTATTATGGCAATGCAAATTGCCATAATACAGACTATTGACTCGAGTATAAGCCGAGTTGGGGTTTTTCAGCACAAAAAATGTGCTGAAAAACTCGGCTTATACTCGAGTATATACGGTAATACTCAAAACCTATAGAAAATTAGATAAGTTGAAAAATTTTAGGTAATACAAAAAAAAATACTGCTGAAAAGCTTTTAACATACAGATTGAGAAAAATGCACAAATCAAAAATGATTTTTAAAATCGTTTATGAAGGGAAAACGTATCTATCTCCCAATGAAGGTCATAGAAAATTATAGTCAATTTTCAAATTTAAAGTTGAATACCTCTAAATCAATTGCCCACCCTTTATTTATGGATTTGTGGATGGTAGCAGTCATTGCTGCAAGATTTGATTTTCTTTGGGCTAAAGAGTGCTTTCCCTATTTAGGTATAAAGATATCATGAAACCTTCAAAATTGGTTAGAGATAATTTGTTACTCCTAATAAAAGAGATTAACATCAATTTTAGATCTTGGAAAACCAAAGAAATATTCTGGGGGTAGAATCAACACTGTTAAAACATATGTTCTACCAAAAATAACTGTAATTAAGTTTACTGCCCTTAAATATCCCTTTGAGCTGAATTACGTTATTACAGACATTATTTTCTAAGTTTATTTGGCTAAAAAAAAAGACCCAGAATAAGCCTTACTATTCAAGAAAATAGAGAAGGGTCAATTGGGTTTCCCCTGTCTAGATAGACTTAATCAAGCTTCCTTATTAGCTCACACTATCCATACTTTTCATCAATCATCCATTAAAGAAAGTTGGTATAACCTTGAACTGAAGAGAATAGGCCCAGATAGAAATCTTCATTCTAACTTCTGGTTTCACCCTGAGTCTATTAAAAAAAAATAAAAGTTTAAGAATATTTCATCCTTGAAAAAAGCCTAGGTCTCAAAGGGAAAATCTTACAGTCTTTGAATGATTCCTTATGCGACCTCTTTAAAGATGTAGATATGTACCCAGTGGGTTTCCAATGGCATTATACCTATGACAGATCAAATTAATGGCAAGTTAAATCCTTCCAAGACTTAAATTCTAATTATGAGATTGTAAATAAAGAATTTTGTAATTTCCTTAAAGTTCGTGCATATCTTTTGAAAAACGTACAATTTGACCTTTGTTTATATGATTAAATCACAAATAAGTTAGATACAAAAAAAAATATTTCTACCTGCAACACACTGTTAAGAAAACTGGAGAAATGTTTTACCCCAGTCGCTATACAAAAATGGGAACATGATTTGGAAATGTATTTTTCTTTTAAGGATTGGTTTAACGCAGCGATTACTTTAAACAAAAACATCAATTGCTTAACCCCAAATTAACTTCACTGCAAGCTTTTTAATAGATGGCATCTCACTAAAAAAAAAAAAAAAAATAATAATAATATATATATATATATATATATATATATATATATAAATCTGATTGTTGGATGCCCCTACACATGTGGTGGAATTGCCCCATGTGGACAGAGATCCAAATTAAAGAGTTGTGGCCTGAGATCAAAATTAAAGTTTGCAAATTATTGGGCTACAATATAACCTCTAGACCAGAAGTGGCACTCCTACATCTTAATCTTCCTCAGAATAAAAATACATCTTAAAAATGATTGCAACATGCTCGTACAGCAGTTAATTAGTTATATCAAGAAACTGGAAAAGTCATAATAAACCTGATTGGCATACCATTAAAGCTATCAATTGAAGATGGAAAAGGTATTACAACTTTCATCTAGTATAAAATTCCACCAAATTGGGGTTTATGGGATTCATTGGATTAAAAAAAAAAAAATCCCCTAAAGGTTATTATTATTTTTTCTTTGTTCAATTTATCTAATATATTTGCTTTTGTTTTGGTTTTCAAAGAACTCATTAGTTCTGTAAAAATTGGGTATTAGCTATATTAGGCAATATGTCTTACTAATGTGTCATTACCCAAAACTACTCGGAATGTGTACAAAATCTTTCCTTATAAGTGTTTGTAGAAATAAATTATTTTTTGCAGAGTGTGTGTTGTTCAGTGAAAAGTAAAAAAGAAGTTCCTCTTGCTCAGATATTACTACTGTGGCACTCACACATGCTTCAAGAGGGAGATAGTCCACTTAATTCTTTCAAATGTCATACTGGTGGTTATGGTTTGTGCTGTGCCTACTGCTTTGTAGACATTGACAATTAACACTAAATTGGAATCATCAGTCGCCATCAATAGTGTTTCTTAAAGTCAAACACAATGTTACAGTAGTAAATCTACCAAACACTAACCCATTTTGCAGAACAAACAACTATTTTTGCTGTTTACAGTTTTGTTTGTTTACACAAGCAATCATACCCAAATCGATTTTAATAATAAATACAAACCACCTTAATCAATGCTGCATTATTATCCCAAGAAAAAAAATGAGGAAGGGTAGGGGATAGGGTCATGTTTACCAATCCAAATCCCAGTCTGGACGTGTTTTCCTTTGCTCACACCGCCATAATCACTGCATCCCCCATCTTCGCTGTCATTACTGGTGGTATTAAGCCTCACATTGGTGGAAATAGCAGCATGTCCAATTCACCATCCAGGAGGCAAATGGTTTAATATCATCCTTTCCATGCTGCAATAGGTGACTCAAAGTCTAGCATAGCATTAGAATCTGTAGTTGCAGCCACAGAGTCAGCTAGGCTCACACATTTAACGACCAGCTCCACAATAACTTCTGCTGCTGCTCAGCTCTGTAGGGGGAACTGAGAGCTAAGGCAGTGGGTGCAGAGTGATACACCGGCACCCACTTGCTGGAAACTGTGCTACATGTAGAGGAGAAACAGTAAGGAGTTCCCACCACTAGACACAAGGAACTCTGGCCAGTTAGTGTTGTTATCACTTGCATTTTTTTCAGTCTAAAGCTGCCTATGGGCAATAGTTCAGTTTGATAAAAAATATATAAAAAAAATATATATATATATATAGTTGAATATAAAACCAATATGTATATAATGTGTTTTTAATAAAAAAAGTTTTTTGATTTTTTTTTAAATATGATCTTTTGAGTCAGTTTTCAAAATGTGCAAATAGAACCACTATTGCTGAAGGAGCTCTATTACACTTCATTCAAGACAGAGCTGCTATATGCACACTCCAAAGATTTGATGAAATACAGAGATGATACTCCATCTGGGTTAATGAGCAGATATTCTATGGCCATGTCTTAGTGATTTCATCGAAACTTCAGGTGAACTCAATTTGATTCCAAATGACCTTGGAAACATCTGATATCACAGAGTAAAACATCCATTGATGCTATACAACATCTATTCATTTTAACCTCTTGTAATCAATAATACAACAGATAACTTTGTGTCTGATCCATCAGGAAGGTAAATTAGATAATTATACAATGTCTTTATGTGGTTGTTAATTGTTTAAATGTAATAACAGTTTTATAATTCAAGACCAGTGTCATATATATTAATACATATATATATATATATATATATATATACAATACTAACCTTATACAACAATGGCAACATGCCCAATTTCATGAGAGCTATTAAGCTACTGTTTGTCACATTTCTTGCTTGTGTAACTCGTTGTAAATCTTTCACTGTTCCATACTGTACGTCGATGATTTCACCCTGAACAAATTAAATGTAATGAAAACATTAGACTAAATATAAGATTTAATATATGCTATGCACTGTTTAAAACCACTCTGTATCAAATTATATATATTAGACTTGGGAATTTGTGTTCCAGTGTAAACTACATTCATCTCAATTTGGGCAGATTGGGTGCTCAGTCAAATTCCCCAATACCAAGCTGAAATGTGCCTGAATATAGAATTAGCCATAATGGTTGAGCATGTTCATTTCTGTTCATGATTTTGAACTCTACTCATAGTTCCAAAAAAATTGTTGATTGGTGGGAAAAAAAATAAATCTGAGCAACAGAGGACAAAAGAGGGGAACAGTGAGTAAAACTATTTTTTTCATGTTAACTGTAAGCCATATTTAGCTGGAATTTGGGCATCCACAGAATTTTCTGTGTTTTGAAAACTGGTTTGGCTGAGCCAAAAGTCTAATCTTTATAGACAGAGACTAGGGGTGGACTCAGTGGTGAAGCTAGACATTGTTTCACCAGCAGAAAAGATGCAGTTGGGCAACCGTTATTTCTCCTATAAAGTTCACACTGATTAGTGAGATCCCAGCATGCACCAAACCACCTGCTTTCCTGGCAGTTATAGAGCTTCTAAAGCAAATACGATGTGTGTAAGCAGGGCTGCATGTGGTCTTTATGTATTGTGCTTATGGGGTAGGTGACCTGTTTGTTTTTTTAAAGTGACAGTCTTTTATTTAGAAGTGCAAAGATTACCAATGTTTCGGCACTTCTCCTGTGTCTTTGTCAAGTTGAGTGGGACAAGATTAGGGGGCGGGGGTTTGAACTGTAAAAGGGTGTTTGGCAGGGTAAGGGATAGTGCTATAGGGTAAGTCTGGCAGGGTAGTGAGTGTCAAGGTTGAGAGGGAAAGTTAATATGACATGAGGGTAGTGAAAGGCTGTGGAAGGATGAGTGACTGAGTGAAACAGTTTCCAAATAAAGTAATCCCATATTTAACACTTGCCACACTCCTGCTTTCCTCCTCGGCAGGAAGGGGGGCAATAGTATATTCCCTGGTTGTCCAGTGGGTCGCAGGCTTTCCAGTCTGGTGCTTGTGAGGTTGAGAAACCCAGTTCCTGTGTGATGACTACCTCACAGAGCACCAGAACTGCTAGGAACCACTGACCAACAGGGAATTATTTCTAAAGGGTCATTTGGGGGCTGACCAGAGTCAGAGATCCAGGCTCACACATGGGCCCATTAAGCCCCTGCCTAAGCCAGCCCTAGGTAGCCACCTTGGTCACCTTATGGTTAATCTGGCTCACCAGAAAAGAGGACTTTGGACCACTGAGCAACAGACCAGGTCTGTTTTTCTTTAGCCCAGGTAAGACGCTTCTGATGTTGTTTGTTGTTCAGGAGCGGCTTGTCAAGAGGAATACGACATCTGAAGCCCATGTCCGGGATCCGTCTGTGTGTGGTGGCTCTTGATGCACTGACTCCAGCCTCAGTCCACTCCTTTGAAAGTCCCCAACACTTTTGAATGGCATTTTCCTGACAATCCTCTCCAGGCTGCGGTCATCCCTGCTGCTTGTGCACCTTTTTCTTCCACACTTTTCCCTTCCACATAATTTTCTATTAATGTGCTTTGATATAGCACTTTGGGAACATCTAACTTCCTTCGCAATTACCTTTTGAGGCTTTCCCTCCTTATGGAGGGTGTCAATGATGGTTTTCTGCACAACTGTCAGGTCAGCAGTCTTCCCCATGATTGTGATTCCTACTGAACAAGACTGAGAGACCATTTGAAGGCTCAGAAACCCTTTTTAGGTGTTATGGCTTACTTAGCTGATCAGAGTTGGACACTGTGAGCCTAGAATATTGCACCTTCTCACAATATTTTAATTTACTGAGATTGTGGACATGTAAGTCATAATCATAGCACTTATGACAAATCACGGCTTGAACTATCTTGCTTTGCATGTAATGCATCTATCTCATATATGAGTTTCCCCTTTTACGTTGGATTACTGAAATAAATGAACTTTTGCATGATTTTCTAATTTTATATATATATATATATATATATATATATATATATATATATATAGAACAAAAGCAGAAGTAACTGGGCTGCACTCACGGTCTTGAGTAGAAAAAATATAAATGTATTCCATAAGTTGTAGCAAAATCGACGTTTCGGTCCATGCAGGGACCTTCCTCAGGATAAAATGATGTCATTTGATCCTGAGGAAGGTCCCTGCGTGGACCGAAACGTCGATTTTGCTACAACTTATGGAATTAATTTAGATTTTTTTCTACTCAAGACCGTGAGTGCAGCCCAGTTACTTCTGCTTTTGTTCTATCTACATCTCCATGGGAATTGGCACCCGGCAAGTATCATTAATACAATTTATTAACTTTAAGCAAGAGTACATGGACTTTTCTATTTTTTGTGTATATATATACACTGCTCGAAAAAATAAAGGGAACACAAAAATAACACATCCTAGATCTGAATGAATTAAATATTGTTCTGAAATACTTTGTTCTTTACATAGTTGAATGTGCTGACAACAAAATCACACAAAAATTAAAAAGTGGAAATCTAATTTTTCAACCCATGGAGGTCTGGATTTGGAGTCACACTCAAAATTAAAGTGGAAAAACACACTACAGGCTGATCCAACTTTGATATAATGTCCTTAAAACAAGTCAAAAGGAGGCTCAGTAGTGTTTGTGGCTTCCATGTGCCTGTATGACCTCTCTACCATGCCTGTGCATGCGCCTGATGAGATGGCAGATGGTCTCCTGAGGGATCTCTTCCAGACCTGGACTAAAGCATCTGCCAACTCCTGGACAGTCTGTGGTGCACCGTGACGTTGGTGGATGGAGTTAGACATGATGTCCAGATGTGCTCAATTGGATTCAGGACTGGGGAACGGGCGGGCCAGTCCATAGCATCAATGCCTTTGTCTTGCAGGAACTGCTGAAACACTCCAGCCACATGAGGTCTAGCATTGTCTTGCATTAGGAGGAACCCAGGGCCAACCACACCAGCATATGCTCTCACAAGGGATCTGAGGATCTCATCTTGGTACCTAATGGCAGTCAGGCCCCCCAAAGAAATGCCACCCCACACCATTACTGACCCACTGCCAAACCGGTCATCAGGGCACCAATGGTGAATTTACCAATCTTGGTGTTCTCTGGCAAATGCCAAACATCTGGCACAGTGTTGGGCTGTAAGCACAACCCCCACCTGTGGGCGTTGGGCTCTCATACTACCCTCATGGAGTCTGTTTCTGACTCATGCACATTTGTGGCCTACTGGAGGTCATTTTGCAGGGCTCTGGCAGTGTTCCTCCTGTTCCTCTTTGCACAAAGGCGGAGGTAGCAGTCCTGCTGCTGGGTTGTTGCCATCCTATGGCCTCCTCCACGTCTCCTGATGTACTGGCCTGTCTCCTGGTAGTGTCTCCATGCTCTGGACACTACGCTGACAGACACAGCAAACCTTCTTGCCACAGCTCGCATTGATGTGCCATCCTGGATGAGCTGCACTACCTGAGCCACTTGTGTGGGTTGTAGACTCCGTCTCATGCTACCACTAGAGTAAAAGCACCGCCAGCATTCAAAAGTGACCAAAACATCAGCCAGGAAGCATAGGAGCTGAGAAGTGGTCTGTGATCTTTATTGGGGGTGTCTTGCTAATTGCCTGTAATTTCCACCTGTTGTCTATCCCATTTGCACAACAGCATGTGAAATTGATTGTCACTCAGTGTTGCTTCCTAAGTGGAACGTTTGATTTCACAGAAATGTGATTGACTTGGAGTTACATTGTGTTGATTAAGTGTTCCCTTTATTTTTTTGAGCAGTGTGTATATATATATATATATATATATATATATATATATATATATATATATATATATAGTTTGGAACTCAACATCAAAATATTACAGTGCCTATTTTTACAACTAGAATCAGATTCTTGACACACAATAGCAGCTAATCTAACTGCAGCAACCACACCAGAGATGGTGCTAGGGGTTAGAAGTTAGAAAACCTTAATCCTCTAAGCAAGCATATGTCAAGGGTAATTGCAATTAAGAAGACTGTTGGTAGTTTGATAGAGAACTAGATAGATTTTGATATTTGAAAAATGTCTGGCAATGGGTTATCAGCTGGTAATCAATAACAAATATGCAATAGCCCTGTGTATGCCAAAAATGAGTTTAAATAGTGTGGTCATTTGTTCACTGAGACTTGATGAAAGGATCTTGCCCAACTGTTATTACCAGAAGTTCCTTTTTAATAGTTCAGTTCATGTAAAATGTAAAACCATTAAAAAGGCTAAAATCCCTAATGGCTATGAAAGAATGCTAGTAATCAAAATGTCCATCAACAATAGTTTCATTTCCATCAATAGAAACATTTCTCCAATGATTTTTTTTCTTTTTAGTTTTTTCCATGGTCTTTGCACCAAGAGCAGAACTATGTAAATGTATTTTCATTATTGTGTTATGCTTATATAAGACCTGACAATATTATGGTAGCCTATAACCTAGATGCCTATGTGATAGGTAAGATGTGTTACCTTTTTCAGTGTTCAATGCATTAGAAAGAGGTTTCAAGGTACATCATTCATCACTATGGCATTAAGTAGTTTCTTTTTAACTAGATTGCAGATATCACAAATGCTATTTAAACTGTTACTAGAAAACACAAATTGCCTACTTTATATAAACAGCTAAAGATGAATGAGTTTTACAGGACACAGAGAAAGGAAGCTGTGATATTCTACAAATAACCTTGTAAAAATCTATTAGTGCATACAGAAAAAAAAAACCTTATCAAAAAAAGTAAAGCTAAGTTAAGTTAATGTATTTTTGTGTGAAAATCAGTCATGCAATATATACAATATACAAAACTGATGAAAAAAAACCTGAAATATATAGGGTTATAACTTCATTGTTAATATTCTATATTACTGGAACTTAAAAAGGTATATAGAAACAATGGAGTGCTCATTTTGCAGTATTGTGTATTTATGACACAGTGCATGTCTTTCGGTGGGGCCATTAATGGACTTGTGTCAGTGCATCCTACCATTCGTTGCCATGTAAATGTTGCACCACTATAATTTACTTACTTCCTGGCTCTATTAAGTGGCACATTGGCACAGGTTGTATTGGACCAGCTATCCAGCAAATGTGATGGAATTTGCCAATTTATAGAAGTATTTTACTTAAAATGACAGAGATGAATAGCTATGTTACCTCGAGAGTTCCTTTGGCAGAGTAAGCAGCATATGAGAGCAGAATCTCATGACTCTTATGCCTCTTGAATTCTTCATCACACTGCTGTCCATTTGGATAATAGCACTGACCATTGTTCAGAGTGATTGTGTTTGGAGAAGAGCCTGGTAGGTCAAGTAAGGCTGAATAATTTACTAGCTGAACCTCTTTTAAGCCTATTGAGGTCCAAAGAAGTGCAATTCCTTTTGCTGTATCAGAATCTGTATTATTGACAGAAATCTGTGTTAAATATCTGGAAAATAAAATAAAGAAAATTGTATTAAGAATATGTACTTACACTCAATTATACTATTTAATTAAAATGAATACTGTTAAGATTAAAAGTGAATTGTGTCAATTTGAACACAAGACGTAGAACAAAACAGTTGAGATAACTAAAGTTCATTTTTAAGATGAAGTTCACAAATTCGGTTTTAAATTACCACAATTCACTGTGTAGAAAACTCCATGGCCTTACTCAATCTGCAATGTGGAAAAGGTAAGTCTTTCATAGTGAAATTTAGAATTAACCCCTCTAGGACACAGCGTAAGAAGCCAGACTTACATTTAAGGACAAAAGCAATTTTTGCGGTTTGCGTTCAACCCCAATTTGCATTTTTGTTTTTAATTTATTGCATCAACATATATTATATGCCATTTGTTAAAGGACAAAATTGGCTTTAATTTGATGTGCCATTTACTAGACATGTGCGATTTGTTTCATGCCAAATGTATATTCGTACGAAGTTCATGCCATTGGGATGCTTACGAATGTACGAAGAGCCGAAGTCCCGAAGTGACGAAGTTTGGTAGTTCGGAAGTGCCGAACCGAATGCCGTTGGTCTGAATTGCCGAAGCAGATACATTTTTTTTTACTTACCCGAATTTCCGAACCAAATTTTTTGCCCATGCACACCCCTAACGTTTACATATGTCAATTCTCATTTATTATAAAAAAATGAATTTTTTTTTCATAGTTTTGTCAATAATAACGTGTGCATAATATGTCCAGCTTAGGAAGAGTAATTAAAAATATATTAATGTATATGTCTTTTTTTACAGAGTACATACTATGTCTATGAGTTCAGTTTATTTTCAAAGTTACAGGTCACAAAATACAAGGAAAACAATTCCAATTTTAAACTATTTTGGTTGGTATGGCTGTCTTGTAAGTTTAATAGCTATAAAAATAACATTTCCAGACAAAAGTATATATTTATATAAAGTAGACATCACATGCTATTTCCTGAAGGTTATTTTGACACGTTTGACATTTCACCACCAATCTCTGCAAAATTGTAGTAAAATTGTGTTTTTTCAGTTTTGTGACATACATAAATATAATGAGTTTTGTTTAATGTGTATTTCCTGTACAAAAACCCACATTGTGTTCAGTAACATCTGCTGAGTACAACAATACTCCCATTGTATGCCTTTGCTACTATTCTTTGAAGCTACAATGCCATATAAGAGACCAGGCAATTTCAGTTTCTATGATTAAAATTTTCATAGCTGGACATAAATTGGAATAGAGAAACTAGTAGTTCAGCAAGAGGAATCAGGTTTTTGAGTGCGCTAAATGATACCTTCCTGTCACAACTGGTACAAACAACAACTAGTAAGGACGCTCGTCTGGATCTGGTTATACCAATCAATGTGATCTTCTGACCAACATTCAAGTAGGGTAGCACTTGGGAAATAGTGATCACAATATGGTGTCTTTTAAATCAACTCAAAAAAGCAAATGCACATGGGGTATAATAACACATAATTTTAAAAAGAAAAGTTCCTATAAGATATGGGCAGTTTTAAAAACATAGGGACTGGCATAAACTCTTTAGTGAAAAAAACACTGAGGATAAATGGAATATCTTCAAACAAATATTGGAAAGGTACATTTCTCAGTATGTACCATAGGGTAATAAAAATAAAAGAAACAAATTGACACCAATATGGCTTAGTGGGAAAGTAATCGAAAACATCAAAATAAGAAAAGGGCATTTAAATCAGAAAAAATAGGAGACATTCTATATAAGATATAAACCAATAATACATGCAAACAGGGGGTTAGGATGGCTAAACTAGGGGGCGGAGCCAAACAGAATGGCCACATGATTCCGAAGCTCTGTGCATGGCTGATTAAAAACACGCTCCTAACTTGACACTAACCCCTAAAATCAGGGCACAAGAACCCTACAACATGTCTCACAGCAAAGGCAAACAAAAATGCGACAAATCTGCCTTTTTTACCATAAGGCAGCAATCAAAACTGCTGGCGGTAAAGGAAGGTCTAGAAAATGGCAACTGTGAGTCAGAGGATAGCCAAGACTCGAGTTCATTACTCCCAAACTCGCTACCAGATGATTGCATCTTGACTACGTCCCTGTTTCAAAGAATGCCAAGGTTAACTCCTGAGTGGAAAAGAGTGCGGTTTTGAACCTGGTCCTCAGTCATACTTTTGGTTCTCCAACGCCTCACCCTGTCTGACAAGTCTGACTAAACAAAGTTGTAGAAGTTACTTTTAGAGCACTGGTATAGTGCAATGTTTCACATCCCTCCCGAAGAAGGGTAACGGTTGGGAAAAGAATATGGTCCCTGGGCAAGAAAGTCTCATAGTCGTAACCTGGACTCACAAAACACACTAAACTTCTGCATGGGCTTAATGGCAAGCTCCCATGGGCAAAGTCAACAGATCGCTATTTAAATGCAGAGGAAAGGAACTGTATGTATGGGGGAAGGAGTGCATTTCCTCCCTAGTGGGTTGTAGTGGCATTGACATGATGCAGTGTTTCCAACATCCCCAGTCAGCAGGGGGGCTGTCTAACCAGGAACAAAGGAGGGGGAGAGACATAACCAAGCTTTGGGAGCTATCACCCAGGGAGGATAGTCCAAGATTCCCAAAACCCCAGTAAGAACAAATGAGTGCTCACGAGGGGAAAACTGGGATCTGGTGGGGAAGTGCCAAGAGGGCCAGGGGACACATCTTCTTCTTTCAAATATTGAGGGTCATTATTGATGATTACATGATCTGACCAAGTATGCAAAGTTCCCCCAATATGGGACCTTATGGGGAAGAAGTTTTACCAAAGAGCGGGCTGGGGGTTCGGGGGCTGGAGGATTTACAAAGTGGATTGGCTATAAAAGAAGTTATAGTTAATTCTATAATTAAATGATCTGATTTAACACAGCTGGACACAGCTGGCACAGCTGGCCCACATGCTTCCATCCCCATCTGGTAAGTGCTGGAGATGTCTAATGGACAGGGGGACTATGTCCCACATATGGTAAAAGTGTTCAGCTATAAAGCCCTTCTGGAGGATGGTGGCATCACTTTTACAAGAGTTTGGGGTAAAACCATTGAGGAAACACCTGAATTTTGTTTACTGTATGTGTTCCCAAATGACTTGACAGGGGAGCAAGGGATCTTGACCTTTCATATCCTAACTTCTACAAATTATTGATAGCTACAGGGTGGAAATCTACAAAAATACCTACCAGGGAAGAAATAATCTATCAGGTCTCCATCAATGGACAATATGAAAGGATGGAATACACTGCGTGCAGAATTATTAGGCAAATGAGTATTTTGACCACATCATCCTCTTTATGCATGTTGTCTTACTCCAAGCTGTATAGGCTCGAAAGCCTACTACCAATTAAGCATATTAGGTGATGTGCATCTCTGTAATGAGAAGGGGTGTGGTCTAATGACATCAACACCCTATATCAGGTGTGCATAATTATTAGGCAACCTCCTTTCCTTTGGCAAAATGGGTCAAAAGAAGGACTTGACAGGCTCAGAAAAGTTAAAAATAGTGAGATATCTTGCAGAGGGATGCAGCACTCTTAAAATTGCAAAGCTTCTGAAGCGTGATCATCGAACAATCAAGCGTTTCATTCAAAATAGTCAACAGGGTCGCAAGAAGCGTGTGGAGAAACCAAGGCGCAAAATAACTGCCCATGAACTGAGAAAAGTCAAGCGTGCAGCTGCCAAGATGCCACTTGCCACCAGTTTGGCCATATTTCAGAGCTGCAACATCACTGGAGTGCCCGAAAGCACAAGGTGTGCAATACTCAGAGACATGGCCAAGGTAAGAAAGGCTGAAAGACGACCACCACTGAACAAGACACACATGCTGAAACGTCAAGACTGGGCCAAGAAATATCTCAAGACTGATTTTTCTAAGGTTTTATGGACTGATGAAATGAGATTGAGTCTTGATGGGCCAGATGGATGGATTGGTAAAGGGCAGAGAGCTCCAGTCCGACTCAGACGCCAGCAAGGTGGAGGTGGAGTACTGGTTTGGGCTGGTATCATCAAAGATGAGCTTGTGGGGCCTTTTCGGGTTGAGGATGGAGTCAAGCTCAACTCCCAGTTTCTGGAAGACACCTTCTTCAAGCAGTGGTACAGGAAGAAGTCTGCATCCTTCAAGAAAAACATGATTTTCATGCAGGACAATGCTCCATCACACGCGTCCAAGTACTCCACAGCGTGGCTGGCAAGAAAGGGTATAAAAGAAGAAAATCTAATGACATGGCCTCCTTGTTCACCTGATCTGAACCCCATTGAGAACCTGTGGTCCATCATCAAATGTGAGATTTACAAGGAGGGAAAACAGTACACCTCTCTGAACAGTGTCTGGGAGGCTGTGGTTGCTTCTGCACGCAATGTTGATGGTGAACAGATCAAAACACTGACAGAATCCATGGATGGCAGGCTTTTGAGTGTCCTTGCAAAGAAAGGTGGCTATTTTGGTCACTGATTTGTTTTTGTTATGTTTTTGAATGTCAGAAATGTATATTTGTGAATGTTGAGATGTTATATTGGTTTCACTGGTAAAAATAAATAATTGAAATGGGTATATATTTGTTTTTTGTTAAGTTGCCTAATAATTATGCACAGTAATAGTCACCTGCACACACAGATATCCCCCTAAAATAGCTATAACTAAAAACAAACTAAAAACTACTTCCAAAAATATTCAGCTTTGATATTAATGAGTTTTTTGGGTTCATTGAGAACATGGTTGTTGTTCAATAATAAAATTAATCCTCAAAAATACAACTTGCCTAATAATTCTGCACTCCCTGTATATGAGTTCCAATAGATCCCATAAACAGATAGCTGCATGGGACAAATGGGAGGCCTGAGTGTCCCTGGCAAAAAGACAAGGAACCAAGAATATGAGACTCTGCTAGCTCACTTACCTGTGATTCCAGGTCATTATGACACTAGATGATGGGCGAACTAGAGGCGACCTACAGCTTCTCCCTCTTCCCATCACCTTCCCTTCCTGCCTTCCCTTCCTGCCTCCTCTATTTTCCTACTTTCTTTCATCTCTTCCTATTTATGCGATTACAAACCACGCCACCAATGTAGCCTAACCACATACACAGTGGTGCTCTATATCAAGGGATGGCACATTGTAGGTGGCACAGGACATCTGGCCAGTTGGAGTTTTGAAATTCGGACAAACTCAGACCTCATTGTGCATCACATAGGTACAGTTCCTATTTGGAGATGCTCCACACACTGCTATGGGTACACCAACACCCGCAATAGAAAGTGCATTGTTTAACTACTGAATTGTCTGAATGTAGCAGACACAATATTGCTCAACCACACTGAAGGTAGTGGGAATGGATAATTACCCACAGGATATGACACGCTTATAGGTGCCACATGGGGGAATGCTGTGGTAAATGTATTGTGATTGTATCAAAGCCATATTTGCCTTGTAACTGCTTATTCCACTGTACTGTAAAAATGTAGTTATCTTGTTTAGCTAAAAATAAAGAAATAAAGAGTTAAAAAAAAAGAATGGCTAAACTAGAAAATGGGAAAGTAGTAGTCAAAGAGAGCAAAAACTACCCCAAAACATGTTTAAGTACAAACATTCTAAAAAAAAAAACATCTGTCTGGAAATGTATTCATAAATAGGACTGTATATAGGACACAAGGTTAAAATTTAGACTGGAAGAAAGGAGATTTAGTCTATGGCAAAGGCAATGTTTTTTACATTAAGAATAACAAGGATGTGGGATTATCTGTCTGAAGAGTTGGTTAATCAGAATCTATACAGATGGTTAAACAGCAATTGGATGAACACTTAATATAATATAATATTCAGGGATATCATTTTTTTAACAAAGGTAAGATCTGGGGTCAAGAAGCTTTTCTAGTGTGTTTCAAAATTGGAAGCACTTTATACAGTGTTTTTGCCTTCTCTTGGATCAACAGCAAAACAGATGTGAGAAAGGCTGAACTTGATGGATATATGTTTCTTTTTAGCTATTGCAACTATTTCACTATGTTAATTTTTATATAGCTATGTAACACTTTTAGCCTTCATTTTAGTTTGTTTCTTCTTGCATGTGGTACTTCTGCAAAATATAATTTCTTTCCAATGCTCACTTCCTTCAAAATAGGGTTAATTGGTTAATGCATAAGAGACATCAGCGTTCAAAGGCAAATTAAGTGATTGCCTAGTAGTACATTGCTGTTTTGAGAACTTTCCAAGACAGTTCTATAAATCCTAAAAATACATGTGATTTATGTTTGAACATGACAACATCCAACATTAAAGGTAAACAACTTTGTTTTCTTGAATTCGCTGGCTATTTAAACTATATATGTACTTCATCACTTTGACTTTTCAATTTTTAAACTGAATTTATCAGGTTAAAATTTGTAAACGTTTCCGTTAAAAAAAATTATAAAAAAAGAAACATAAAAAAATATATATTTACAACTATGTTCTTTCTTTGAAAAACTGTTTCTAAAGTGATCAAGGCCAGAAAAAAAATCTGATCTGGCTTCAAAAACCTTTATCTTTTTGTAGATTACACATTAAAATATGAGGCGAAATATGAGAAGAAATATCATTTTTATTTTAACATTAAAAAAAATCATCTATTCATAACAATATGAATTTTCACCTCTATATCAAAATAAGCATATTTAGCACTCACATCTATATATAAAGAAACATCCTGAATAGCTGTATGCAGTTATTATCCCAAACAACTACGGAATGATTACTGAACACTTGATTCCATCCGTAATCATCAACACTCGATTCTGTACAGCTTCTGTAAAGGACCTACTTTGTCAAGTCCCAGCAGTCAATATTTCCATTAACAAATTAGAACAGCCCTTTTGTTATGATAAATATTTAGCAGAAGATGATTTGTAAAAATTCAAGCATAGTAAACGTGTAAGTTGTCCTATGAGATAGGGAGGTAGACATTAGATCTGGGAGGCTAATAGTCCCACACTGTGCCCCATGTATTAAAAAATATATCACTGGATATTGTGTTTTTGCAAGTATTCATTCAGTTGCTGTTTAAACACCTGTACAGACTATGAAAAAAGCACCTCTTCGGACAGAAAATGCCACATCCATGTTCTTATTGTAAAGAACCCTTTCCTTTTCCTTAGACTTAATCTCTTTTCTCATATCCTATGTATAGTCCTGTTTATGGATACATTTCTAGACAATTGTTTGCATAGTCAATGAATATATTTGTATAAAACTATCATATTCCACGTGTGACACTTTGTCAACCTAACTAAATAACTAAAATATTCCATTCCTCTAATTAACTATGTATCCTGCCTCTGCACAATTTCTAGTGTCATAAATCCTTCTTTAGGACATGTCCCCAAAATTGCACAGCATATTCAAGGTGTGGTCTTACCATTGCTTTACAAAGAGACAAAATGATAAGCACTAACATCCCTTTTTATCCATGACAATACCTTACTGACCTTAGCAACTACACATTGTTGCCTAGGTTATTTCCTACAACACTTCCCAAATCATTCTCATGTGTTGTTATCCCTATTTCACTATCATTAAGGCTGTATATAGCTTGCACATTCTTTACCCCAAAGTGCATAACTTTGCATTTATCTACATTAATGTTTATCTGCCAGTATTGTGACCACTCCCCTAATCTATCTAAATACTTCTGGAGCAAAGTATATTCCATCTTATTAAATCACTTTACCTAGTTTTGTGTCATCTGCAGACACTGAAGCATGACTTTCAATTTCTATTTCAAGATGATTTATTAATATGGTGACTAGAATTGGTCCCAGAACAGAACTCCAAAGGACATCACTTTTGTCCATCTTGAAAATTTACCGTTAAAGAAAACTCTCTATACTCTTTTGTTTAAGTCAATGCTCTACGAAAGAGCAAGACTTTTTGGTTCAAACTTTTGAATCGCAGGCCTAGATTTGAAGCGTCCAGGTCCAGATTTTAACAATCCTGGTCTGAATTTCAATCATCAGAAAGCATTTGTTCAGCTGTAATTTAACGGGGCTATTCTGATTTTACTAAATAACTCTGATAGTATATAATTTTTATTTTTTTTTATTGTAGTTTGTTGTACAGTGCATTATGCATCCAATGTCAGCTGTTCCAATAACAAAGCAAGTGTACATATATTGAGTTGGCAGCATTGGTATACTGTCTGGACTTTAGATAAGGCGGAAATGAATTGGAAATGAACATAGTTATAATGAATTATTTATTACATATTATTATCAGCAATATTGGCAGGTTAAGTCTGACACTGGCAGACACCATGTTTGCCATTTCTATAAAAAGATCAGTTCCATAGTTTCAATTACCACTTTACATTTTCTTTATTTTTTATTTGTATAATTACATGAACAAACTATTTTGCAAACCTAGCATTATTGGAAGCTTAGAAACCGATAGAATAATGATAAACTTACTGCTTAAAGTAAATGGCTATACATTACTCAGCAGAATAAATAATGAATATTAAGTATTAGTGAAAAAATCTGCTACCAGTGCCAACAGAAAGCGGTTATACAAATTGTAAGTTTATATTTGATAAACACAAGAATATTATATAAAACAGCAAAGGACTCTAACATTTGCCAAGTTTCTTCCATGAAGTGTAACCAAGCTTTAATAAGGTACACATATTAGATTAATAGATTTTGTGTTAACATCTGTGATATGATGTACAAACTGAGAAAGATTGATTGGGAATGTGCTTTTGTGTTCTGCAAGGAAATAGATGATGAAAACAGAGCTTCAAAAGCTAGTATCTACCTCTGGTGTGATACAAAGATCTATAAATTAATTCCTGATTGAAAAAAAAATTAGAATACAAAAAAATAGAATAAAAAAATTAGATGTATGTGTGCACTGATCATCTTGATAGGCAACAATGTGCATTAAAATGAGTATTTTTTTATGATTGATAAAACAATTTAAAAAAAACAGTATCTTAAAAAGCAACAACACCACATACAGTGCCTATTTTTGAAGTTACTAGTCATTACAATCTCAGTACTCAGTATATGTATTTTGCTTTTAAATTGTTTTATATGCTATTGTTTTTGAAGCCAAAAACAAAAAAAGAAAATCTCAAAGTGTGCTGCAATTACATTGTATATTTATATATACTTGATAGCTGACTCAATTCCTACCCTTGCTCCCAGCTATACAGTGTGCACCCATGCTGATGCCATAAAGGGGAGGGTAGTAATTCCTGAGCTACCTTCTTTAGAGTGCACAGTCTGAAGTTCAATTTACTTGAAGATCTGTGCATAATATTCTGCATGATAAATCGCAAGTTTTGGTTCCAGTGATCACCCAATGCATCTTTATACAATGTACAGGCCTGAACACTATTGGACAATGCACTTTGTATGGAGATAAAGTGAAGAAGTCCTTGGAAGTCTGATTTAGTGATATAACAAACATACTTCTGGAGCAAAATTGAGGGCTTAGAATAAAACAAAGAAGTAAAAAAGGTTGGAGATGGGAAAGGGGAAAAAAACAATATGAAGTAAAACAAAAAAAAAAAAACACACACAAGACAGAAAGTTGTGAAAAGAATACACATATGAATATAGGATAGCAAGAAAAAGCGAAAGTGGATGGTAGAAAGGTGTTAATCGTGAAAAGCAGACATAGGAGATAACAAAAAGAAAGATAGGGTAGTGGGATAGAGACATGGAAAAAATGGAAACCATGGTAAAGGGAAGATTGATAGGAATGAAAAAAAGGAAAAAAGAGAAATGCGGAACAGAGAAAAGAAAAGGACTTGCAAATTAGTAAAACTAGAAAATTAATAATAATGTGAAATTGAAAAAAAAATATATAGAAACAGTATTTATCACAGCATAAAAAAAACCTGTCCGGGTGACAGTAACAGTATAAGGAAATAAACCCTATGTAGTTTATGGATTGGCACTATCCCAAGCAATTCATCAGTGTGTGCCCAGGATGCACAATTGAGGATTATTCTAATAACAGATGGTACAATATGTATAGCATTCAAAAGGAAAGTGTCGTGGCACAATAATCAATCAGTGCCCTTTTTATTTAATTTTTTTATAGACGTCTGGGATAGATGAGGGCCTAAAATTACATAAGAGACAATCGTGTATAGTTATATAAAAACGTAAGTTAAGAAAAGCAAAGGCTATGCATGTATACAGCATACAGCATAATAGGACACAAGGAAAACAATTAAGGACAGAAATTAATGTCCTGTCGAAATGATATAAACTGGGAGGCGCGTGATGGTTGTAAACTAATGGAGATGGTGACTAATAGCGCAGTCTATAGTAAAGACTTCTGACCAACAGTTAGGGAAACTATAAGTAGGCTGCTCCATGATCCCAGAACACTGGGGGAGGAGCGGGGACACTTAAAGTCCCAAGGCACACATAGGGAGCTCAAAAAAGAAGAAGTAGTCTAATCACATGGAAGCCAACAAACATTTTATAAATGTAACTGATCACAAGCTAAATCTTTAGGGACCTCACTCCTCAGCCAGTATCCACTGTAGATTGGGGTGAAGGGAACAACCTGAGACATTTCCCAGAAGCGAATATGCCCAGCAATGGCATCTGTAGATGAGGTAAGCCCCAATTCTTGCAGGAAAGTAGCCAATACTACCGCAGAGGTAAGTTGAAGAGAATGGCCGTGCTTGACAGCCGTCAGTACTCGAAAAAGGCACTGTATGGTAGAAATACAGCATTCGCACAAACAATCTACAACTTACCTCTCAAACACAGCTGAACCAATTCCTACTTATATTCCTACTTATATTTTGGCAGTTTTCTTGATGATCCACTGGGCTCCACGGGTCAATGCAGAGTGAGCAGCATGGGATCATGCTGTAGAACTCCCCACTGGATGATGCAGCTGCAGGAGGGCTCATTTGCGTTAGTGCTAGAATGGTAGCACCAGCTCAGCTGTCCTGACTGTCATTTCAAATTAAACTTGTTTTCAATTAACAAATTTTATTTTCAATGGTTAAAATTGTGCATACACAATTGTGGGGTATGGCTAAATACCATGGCAATCATCTGTACATGACAAAATGAAGGGTTTAAGAACAGCCATTTGGTTTGGATAGCTTTGGTATTTGAATGGTGTCTTTAATATTTAAGATTAGAGATGTACTGGATACCCCACTCACCAAGTAGTCCAGATGCTCTGAAGCCAGGACTGGCCAGGCATCTCTTCCAAGATATGCAGAAAAAAGTTCAGGCACTCCAGGATAACAAAAAATTGCAGCTTTATTGGGGCACAAATAGCAACGTTTCGACCCTAGCGAGTCTTTATCAAGCTTTAATATTGAAGATGCAGCCCTGTTGTACATATTTAATGGGTACTGGTAAATGGTTTGATTAGTACTCTCTCCTCACAATGTCATTATTTTTCATGCCACTAGCGGTTATATGTGCTCACTATGTAACTGTAAAGCACTGCAGAATATGTACATGCAAGTCTAATAACATTTACAATAGCAATATTATATTCCTTATGGAGCATGAGCCCACGTGCAAGTGACACACGATTTAGGGAATTTAAATTGTGAATTTATTTTACCCACGTGTCAGGATCCTATCTGTTCTATGATTGTTTATTTCTGTTCCTTTAAGACAAGCCCCAGTTCTCTCCCTTAGTGGCCTCTCTAGCCACTAGTCACCTCAGTCTCTCACCTGTATAGCATGAATCAAGTTCTGCTATAAAAGGCCACACTCGACAAACCAAGTGGCTTTTACATTGAAGTTGATGTTCTTACTGAAGGACTTCAGATCCTGGCTCCTGAGAAGCAACACGTGACTTACCTTCATTGCTTCCAACCTGATTCACTACCAACCCTGCTCCATCCTCACCTGGATTGCTTACAACTCTGCTTTATCCTGCCTTCCTGATTTATACAAACCTGCATAACCCTTATCTGGACATTGCTACTTACTCTTATTTACAAGGTGTTATTTTCCTACCCTGAAACCTTATCATTCTCCCTATGCTGTTATCTCTAGCTTTCTTATTATTTGCAAACCTGTTTATTATCTTAATAGGGCATATTGCCTTAACGTTTATTTCTCTCACTTTCTTTCTCCCTATTAGTTCCTTCTATAAATTACCCTACTGTTATGTGAAAACCTACCAATAAAACCTCTGTTGTTAACTCTGAATAAAGCCTCCAATCTGACCTGCACAAGATCATGGCACCATGTCTAACTTTTGGCACCACTGGTTTATTTATTTAAAAAATTATTTTGATTAACATTTTATAATATTTCTCAGAAACATAGAATGTGATGGCAGATAAGAACCGTTCGGCCCATCTAGTCTGCCCGATATTTCAAAATACTTTTAATTAGTCCCTGGCCTTATCTTAAGTCTAGGGTAGCCTTATGCCTATCCCACACATTCTTAAACTCCCTCACTGTGTTAACCTCTACCACTTCAGCTGGAAGACTATTCCATGCATCCACTAGCCTCCCAGTAAAGTAATACTTCCTTAACTTATTTTCAAACCTTTGTCCCTCTAATTTAAAACTATGTCCTCTTGTTGTGGTAGTTTCTCTTCTTTTAAATATATTCTCCTCCTTTACTGTATTGATTCCCTTTGTGTATTTAAATGTTTCTATCGTATCCCCCCTGTCTCGCCTTTCCTCCAAGCTGTACATTGGGGCAAAACCAACCTCGCCACGTGTCCTTGGAGGGGGCTGCTTGCCCGCCTCTTGCCTTTGGACTATGGACCAGACTTTATGTGAATGTGTTAACCCAGATAGCTATGCCATGGAGCCCATTCGTGTAGTTAAAGACTTTGGCTCCATGGCAATTGAACTGTGAGAATAGGATCTGCGCGCTATTCGGTAGTTGTGTGGGCTCAGATCCCAGCTATCTGGGGATATGTGAAATGTCTGTGTGTCATGTGTAAAAGGTGACTTTATGTATTTTAAAGTGTTTTACTGTCTTTGTGTCCCCATGTGCTCAATGGAGTCTGTCTCTGTCCTGGGAGGTAATTGGATTACTTCTCCAGGAGAGAAGGCTCTGTAAAACCGGTCTGAGCCGGAAAGACATGCTGGCAGGGGTTTTAAAAGATACTTTACTAACTTTTGAACCCCTGGTCTGATTCATGCCATTTTTTTAATATGTTGTTCCCCTGAATGGATTGATTGTGGATATGTATTTTTATATGAATGTGATGTATGGTTTTGAAGTTATAAATATTGTGTAAAAAGTATATTTTAAACTGTATGAATAATGGGATTATGTGTCACACTAAGGGGAGGGGATGTGTGGGTTGCACCCGTGATGCTATTGGATATTTTACACCTCCCCTGTCGGCGGTCTTATATTTGTGAGATGGAAATAAAAGCCAGGCTGGATGTGCCAGTCCAGAGTTCCTGTTTTACCCTCAAAGTGAAGTGTTGTCTCATTATTTGGGGGAAGATTTATTGTATGCTGTTCCAGTTTGACTGCTAGGAGTGCAAGGCTATTCGTATGGTTCCTATTCAATGGTCTACAGCATTCCTATGCTTGAGAAGATTCATATGCTGCTTTGGTTCGGTGATTGTGGTGTCTGTCAGAGTGCTTGGAGTCCTCAGGAAACGCTAGGAGCATCCTTTAACGGAGGTACCCAGTCGGGGTGCCAGGCGATCCATTACATACATGTTTAGTTCCTTTATCCTTTTCTGGTAAGTTTTATCCTGCAATCCATGAACCAGTTTAGTAGCCCTTCTCTGAACTCTCTCTAAGGTATCAATGTCCTTCTGAAGATACGGTCTGTGTACAATACTCTAAGTGAGGTCTCACCAGTGTTCTGTACAATGGCATGAGCACTCTTTCTACTGCTAATACCTCTCCCTATACAACCAAGCATTCTACTAGCATTTCCTGCTGCTCTATTACATTGTCTGCCTACCTTTAAGTCATCTGAAATAATTACTCCTAATATATCTAAGGATAAATAGGTAAACAATGCAATCATTTTAAAACCAACTACCACATTCATAATTTTAACCTAATCTGTTTTCTCACATGGAAAAAAAAGAAATTCAGTAATCACTGCAGAGAACCTGACAAAAAACAAACACAATGTTTGGAACACAACCTACATTCTCTATCCTTAGACATGTCTAGCTACAGTTCAAGTTGTCTGCTGCTAGATGATGCGTAAATCGTATGAGGCCTCACTACAACGGTGTTGTTCCGTGAAACAGGAAGCAATCCACACTCAATGCCATTCAAAAAAAAACCTTAGAGAAAATGCAACAGCTCTTTTGTTTGTGTATTTTATTCCCTAAGAAAATGTGTTAGAAACGTCATTGGGTATTCACTATTAGTCACAGTAAAAAAAAAAAAAAATTTTTTTTTTTAGTAATTTAGTGAACAGAAAAAATATAAGGTAATGTATATGTGTAGCTATTGAGATTACATACAAAAAATCCTGCACTTGCTGTAAATACAGGCTGATGGTGGCATATCAATATCACACCAGCACAACTCAGTACAAACTCTGCAAATATATTTGAATTAGAGTTATTTTTCTGTTTTTCATTGGAGTTTTTTTCTATTTGATGAAATGTTTTCTTGAAAATGAAATGGTCACTCTAAGAATCAAATACAATTTTAGCAATAGAGAGAGAGTGTGTATGTTTTGTTTTTTGTTGGTTTTTTGTTTTTCCAGAATATTGTATATAATTTGCAGGTGTGAGGGAGCTGCTGTGAAAATGTGGGTGATGTCTGTGCTCCTGCAATTTCACTGCTCAATTCACTGCTTATTCAGTAATCACTGCAGTTTCCATTTAAGCAGCCCTAGCCACACCTCCCCTTACTGTGACTCACACAGCCTGCATGGAAAAAAACGTTTTCATTTTCAATCAGATCTTATGGCACAGTGTATTTACAGAAGACATTCTTATCTCCTGCTCTTTTAATTAAACTTTAGTCATACACGGGAGGCTCCTGCAGACTCTAGTAGGCAATTAACAGAGCATGAAATAAGAAATCATAACTCATACACCTCCTGCAATAAGAGAAGTTAAAAAACGTTTTTATCAGGTGTGTATAGAGGCTGTAGAAGACCCAATTTCAGGGTGTGAGGCTAGGCTGCATAAACAAAGTAATTAAACTCCTAAATGGTAGATAACTGGCTACTAAACTGCAGGGGCATTTTCTACTACTTCATTAAGATAGAATTGTGTTTGGATTCTTTGGATTCTCTTAGAGTGTGTCCCTTAGAATATTATGACAGTAAAGAATAACGTCACAGATAAAGATATCACGGCTATAGTGAATGCAGATAAATACAATTAAATATCACACTAATAACAACTTTTATATATATTACATTACATATTTGGTATGGAAGGAAGAGACCAAAAACTTTACCTTCTGATAAGAATTAAAAAAAAATACTATGAATAGATTTAGCAGTCTGGATAGTGGAATTGGATACAGAAAGGATTGAGCACTAAAATAAATGTAAGCAAGCCCTGCCTCTTGGAGTAAGCATCCTTTCATACAAGTCCAAAAACACACTGAGAAATTATTCTTATTCTTTATTATTAAAGGTACACTATGGTCACCAGAACAACTACAGCTTGTTGTATTTGTTCTGGTGAGTCTTTTCATTCCCTTCAGGCTTTTTGCAGTAAACACTGTTTTTTCAGAGAAATTGCAGTGTTTACATTACATGGATACCGCCAGAAGCCACTCCTCAGATGGCTGCTAGAGGTGATTCCTGGGGCAGTGCTGCACAGTGAGCACCACTGCCACTCAGTGTCTCCCCCCTCTGCATGGAGACACTGAACTTTCCTCATAGAGAGGCACTAATTCAATGCATCTCATTGAGCAGATTGGCCAGGGCTGTGTTTGGCTTGTGTTGGCTCTGCCCCTATTCTGCCTCCTTGACATTCTCAGTCAATCTAATGCTTTCCTGTGGGAAAGCACTGTGATTGGCTCAGATCAACACTTCTGATGATGTCAGCAAAGGAGGCAGATCAGGGGCAGAGCCAGCACAGCAGACTGGAAATAAGGTAAAATTTTACTATACTTAGCGGGGAAAGTGGGAGCCGGGGGGCTAGATATGTGTTTTTAAAAAAACTTGTATTCCTGACACTATAGTGTTCCTTTAAAATCACATCTTGAAAATATCCATATTTTCTATTGTGCTATAAACGTGGAAACATCAACTATTTAAATATTTTTTTTTGCAGCCAATACATATATTTCAATCTAAAAGTAAACCATTTTAATTGAGATGTACTCTATTAGAAGAACTACAAAATCCACAAACACAACCATGAACATACAATCCATGCTTTCAACTAAATGTAGCACTAATAAATAAGTGGGATGATTTCCAGATTCTGCAGATAGTGATAGTCCAATCAATCTGCATCTATACGGCCCTGATCAAGTAAAAGTGACATCACATTTAAGGACCAGAGTTCACGATTTGATTTCACATTCATCTCTAATTGTGCTTGTGCAATAATCCTGAAAGAACTTGCAATTATAAATCTGTGCCTCACTGACCATCTTATCTATATGTAAATTAGCTAAAACACAAATATAATATAGCAATATTTTTATGACGCCTAAATACGATACAAATTATGGTCTAAGTGAAAAAAAAACAGCATATTTTTCATTATCATTAATGTGATTTGTTATTTGTGCAAAACATTTTTCCTTAAACGTTCTTGGTAATAAGAACATGTAAGTGAAAATTGAGACTAAAATAAGGAATACAAATGAAGAAATTTCAAATTAAACTTACTATGTTCAAATCACGTGTGATAAGCTTCATGCCTGTGTCCTGTTATTATAGTTACTTTTTGAAAGAACAGATTTTTCTTTTTTGTTAATTTCACTTTATACATGTTGGGAGAACACAGTTCAATTCCTACCTTATATATATACTTGATTAGTGTCCCTATAATATAAATATACTTGATTAGTGTCCCTATAATATGGCAATTTTTACATTTTACTTGGCCACTTGGTTGGGTATTATCTCATTATTAATGATTTAAAGAGGCATAACCAAGCTGTAATTTTATATTTCCGTTTTCCAGGTTTTATCACTCTTTTTCTTCAGTACCCCACAGTTCACGTTTAACATTGATGCATATTCTCCAACAAAATGTATGTTTTCATGATCCACATTAAAGTTTCAATATACTTGGAATTTCTCAGTAAATCTCACTCCCACAACCTGTATTTTATTAAAACAAGCAATCTACTTCAATCCAGGGAACACACCGTATTTTTGCAATAGACAGATTTAATTGGTACTGCTATTCTTGTCTGTGAAAATGTTCCACTTCAAGCAACATAAACTAAACATATTTACAAAATATGTCTTTTTCCAAAGTTACCATCTCTATAAACCCTAGTTAATATTGACTATTTCTATCATTTGTCCATCTTTGTATATCATATAAAGTAACATTTCCATTTGGGCAATTAGTCATAATTTGATCTTTGTTATTACAACATGCTGCTCTTCACGTTATACTTGAGATTTACAGGCTAAATCAATCACTTCTTTCTATTAAAAATAATATTGCTTTTTTAACATTTTGTGAATAGTATTTCCTATTTTTGACTATCTTGTGGTAAACAAGTAAACCTTGAGAAAAAGACTATATACTCACACTTTTAAAAACCATGATAAACTTAGAAAAGAAGACTTGCATCTAGATAAATAATTATACAGGACTACCAGGTGTCACAGTTATTCTTAAAGATAATCTTTCCATTGCCGAACTGGCTTTTTACCATGAAATTATTTTTCAAAGACAAGAACTCATGTTTAAACTGCCTCCTGAAAAAAATATTGAATACCCTATTTCATACATACTTTCCATTTTTTCACAGCAATAAGAACAGAGACCACTATTCGAGTTACATGCCAGTACTGCAGAGTTATAGATTTTTTTCTACATTATAACAATTAAAAAATCTGCACACATTTATTAATTACTAAAGCTAAATGTATTCCTTATGTATAACCAAGAACACATTACAGCTTCAATGACACTTATTTAAAAATTTGCTATGCTGTTGTAATATATTTAGTAGGTCAAACAACTTAATGCCAACCCACACAAGTAGAGAGTGAGAGAGAGAGAGACAGTGTGTGCATGGATTGAAAAAAATATTAAGGTGCCAATAATTATTATTTACAACTAAGGTGACTCCTGATTGAGCTCTTTTATTTATATTAATGGATTTATTTTATATAATTAAAGTTAATACAGTTGTAAATGGTTCCTACTGTTCTTTCAACTTTACAGATTGTGTTAAAGTATCACACTATATTTTATATTACACTACGTTTTTATTACTAATACTCAGAAGAAGTGTTCATTTATGGTTTATGACTTTTATATGGTTCCTGTAACTGAAGTGGTGCTTTCTATATATATATATCTATATATATATAACATTTTAATTTGTTTTTCTTAGTGTGGTGGTACACTTTATTCAGTTTCTTTACTGGATGATTTTGTTTTCATATATTGAATGCAATTGCCTTAACCAATTACCTAATTAAAATAAAATATACTTCTTTTCAGCCTGCAAAAGGCTTCTGGAATTGTTGAAATTAGTGAATGCATGCTCCATATGATCACTGAAGGAGAACTAATGTCACCAAAGGTTTTTGCCTGGGGTGAAGTCTAAGTAATTTTAGCACTAGAAATAATTATTTCTAACACTTTCTTGACTTTCTGTTTTGTAATTTTTAATTGGGTGACTCCTTTATTAAATAGTATAAACACAGTAGTTAATTAATCACAGAGAAATAATTGTATCTGCGATCACACATGCATTTTTCGCAGGTGCATAGCATACAAAATAGAAATAAATAGTCAAATGTAAAACCTATATTTGTATATGTGTTTTCTAGACAATATTTGCAAACTACAATGCTTTTTCTGTAGAACTTTGATTAACATGTATGTGTCTGATGTTTTCTGCTTTGAAGTATTGCAGCCAACAGGTACTGTGTCATCTCTTTTCAAAGCACAATAGGTATTTATTCTATATGTTTGTTCAGTGAGATACAACTGAAATCTATACTACATATTAAAGCCAAAAATGTATATCTACCACTCAATAATGAATGCAGTTTTGCTTATCAATTTGCAAATGATGCTATCTGATGTGATGCCAGGAGCCAGAATATGATGTCACCCAGGCATCACAAAAAAAGCCTGTGAGGGAGCAGAGCAAGAAGATGACAGCAGCCAGCTGTCCCAAAGATTGTGTGGACGTAAATTAAAATAAAAAAACAAACCATTTGTAAGTGTATGAGAAAATGTGTGAGAATGTGTTAGTATCAGTGTGTGTGTCTGTCAGTGAGTGTGTCTATCTGCCTGAGAGTGTATCTGTGAGTATTTGTCAAATCAGTGAGTGTGTCTGTCAGCGAATGTGTGTGTGTGTGTGTGTGTGTGTCTGTCTGTCAGTAATTGAGTCTCTCGTGACTTTGAAAAGGCAGTGTTAACATTGAAAAGCCTGCAGGGAAAGGGTATAGACGCCAGAACCACTACATTAAGCTGTGTATAATAGATATGTTGTGAATATTTATTAGATGTTTTATAATCATAAGCATAAACATATTGTATGGCTATATAATTTTGGATCGATACCCCCTTCCCTGTTTCCCTTCCTTTGTTTTTATTTTTTATTATTATTAAAAAAAATATTATATTTTTTATAAAAATGTTTGAAAAAATATTTTTTAAAAACTATTTCAAGAGAATAGCATTTTATCATTGAAAATTAAGCTTTACTAGTTCTAAAAAAAAAACTGGCTCCTGTTTTTTTTAATCTAGTGCCTAGATTGCAAGCAAATTTGTCAAGCCCTGCCTTACAGGTGTATACAATCTTTAGCTTCTCTGTTGTAATTTGAACTAAAAGAACAGCTTCAGTAACCTTTCCAATTGTGTTGATACACTGTCCATGTTATGGCATTCTACTATTTTGCAATTTATTCTCTGTATATCCATATGATTTGACTAATCCCCCTTTTTCTGTATCAAGCAGTACATATAACATAATTAGTGCTTTTACAAATCCACCAAAATCCAAAATCCACATTTGTACCTATATAACCATTGTGTTTCATTAGGTGACCAAGCTTGCCCTGAAACATAGTACCATATAATGGCCATGTTTGGTTATTGCTTTGTGTGACAATTAACTTAACCATTGGAATTTAACCATAGATCAGGCACAGCATCATTCACCAAGTATATGAGTGTTTTTATTGGGTATTATTTATGCTTCTGGTGTGTGCACACGTTGCAGAGTGAGGAGCTCAATGGGTGGCTGCCCATCATTAAGGTATGGGTAGTATTGCAGGGGAATCAATGTTTTTTTTGTATATATGCATATATAAATGGAGATTTACAGATGTGGGTATCCTCCTTTGATAAAGGCTACATGCCAAAACATTAGGGGCTCGTTTAGACTTTTGGACCTCTGCTCTCTTTATCATGTTCTATGGTGTCACACATTCTTGAGTATGTAAACGTACTTTTCATAGGCAGCGTAGACTTTTTGGTAGTTTTATTAGGTATTTCTTATTTATTTGTTCCATTGGGCTGTGATATACTATTTTACATACCTGATCTTTGTATTTGTATTATGCTATTTTAAGTTGCAATCCAAATTGATCTTTGACCTCGATTTGTAATATTTATAACATTTTTTTTAATAAAACAAGGATGTGTTCCTATGTATTACATTGCCAATTGTAGAGTGTGGTGTTCTTGGAGGACATAGTGTAGCAAGTGCTGAGCATTGATCATTGTAACATATTGTACACTGACATATAAGTGTGCCATGCTATCTAATGTTGAATACTCACGTATTCCTAGTTCAAAAATAAGAAAAATTTACCATGTAGTTTTGATAACACAGTCTCCATAAAGTGTAAAGGCATATAAGTACTATACTAAAAAAAACTAAAAATAAAAGACTAAAACAATCTAAAGTTTGTTCTTCCTAGACCTATTTAGGTAAGTATATACTATCAATACTTAAGATGTGTATGTTATTGTCTGTATTTTAAACAAACATACACGAACAGCAAAATATCCCTTAATGCATGATCTTTCATAATGTAATTTTATGTTGTTGTTTAATTTTTTTGTAAAAAAAATCTACAAATTATTATAGATTTGTTTGAGCAGTGCCTTCTTCACCTCATCTCTGTTAATATTAATTTGTATGTAACATACATGTCTGACATTCCCTATTTTAATTACAAAGTGCACAAAATATGTTGGTGCTCTGTAAATGCTAGTGCTGATAATAATAATGATAATAGTAATAACAACAACAACAAAGGTGGAATGAAAGAGAAAATGTGACATACATATTTTAAATACTTAAAATTATTATAATTTTTTATTGTATTAACTAAGCTAATGTACAAAAAAAAACTAGTCATAACATATTTCTGTTATATGTGTTACTATTATACATCATCCCAAAAATATATATATATTTTTATATTTCTTTTTGTGCCTTAAAATTAAGTCATGTTTCTACCACCAGATGGAGCAGTGCACATGCAACACAAATTGTTTCCTTGCAGTAAAATGGATTTGTTTAAATAGCTTTTTCAAATGCATGTGAGAAATATGGGAGATAAAATGTACATATTAAAGTTTTGCTGTAGAACAATATATATTACTGTTTTTCAGTAGGCACTTTTAACACTGCTGAATTAATATAGATCTTACAATGACACACTATATATCATATATAACTATCAAACATGAATGAACTACACAAGAAAATACACAGAATTTGCGTGTGTATTTTGTATATGTGTGTGTGTGTGTATATATATATATATACACACACACATATAAAGACACGCATACATACCCCATATCCCTTTAAAGGAACACTGCAAATACACGTGAAATATATATATATAAATAATATACAATATCCAGCACCTTAACTCATTCACTAAACGGCGATTTCAAGTCCTACAGAATGTAATAGTTTTATTAAAAAGCATCTTATCTACGCGAAAAATAATGGGGGTTTAGTTACAGTATATGAACATATGTTGCATAAGCCTGCCACAACGTCAATGTACCCCATTCTTGGCAGGTTCACCTCTAGCAACCTAATGCCTGCACTTATGAGATTAATTCATTTACTTGGGAAATTCTTCCTCCTGGGACTCTCTGCAGATCAAGGTTAAATAGAGCTCTGGACTCCCCCCCCAAAAAATACATATATTTTTATATATATATGTATATATGTATATATGTATATATATATATATATATATATATATATATATATATATATATATATAATCAAGAGGCTGCACTCACCTTTACATGCATACATTATAGGGTGCTGCTGGGGTCAATTAATTGCTTCTGCAATGTATGATCATATACTGTAACTAAACCCCCATTATTGTTTGCCTAGATGAGGTGTTTTTAAATAAAACTATTATATTCTGCGAGACTTGAAACTGCTGTTTAGTGATCGACTGAGTGCGCTTGATCTTGCATGTTGTATGAATTGGCCCCAGCAGCACCCTATAATGTATGTATGTTCAGGTATATATATATATATATATATAAAACCAAGAGGCTGCACTCACCTTGGGAGTCCAGGCCACCTACACGGCTTTGCAAAATCAATATGCCAAGATCTTAGATCTTGAAAAAGACCTTTTAAGGATTGAAATGTAGATTGTGATAGAGATGAGAACTTTTTTCTGCCACATTAAACCACAAGTGAATTTACAAGTCCTATGAGTGCACCCTTTATTCTAATATATGTATATCATGTTTATTTTTATGACACAAATGTGTATTTGCTTTTCCAAAACATACCCATTACTCCATTAAATATATATGTAAATTAAAAAAATACAGCATTCTCATACTTGTACAATTCTGCACATGTTCACATATTTTCCCAGCAATGGCTTGCCATTGAAATACAAATTATTAAACAAAAAGAATCTGTTAGGATCTAAATAAACCATTTTCTGGGATGGCGTTTAACCCTTTTAAAGCTCTTTGGGTTGGCACTCATTAGATAAGCAATGGAAACTTTTCATGACATCATCAAGCTAAACATAAACACATTAGTGTTGAAAAAAAATAATCAGCAATCATAAGAAACGTACAATACCATAAAACAATGCATATAATTACAAACAGCAATTTGTACAAAATAACTCTTTTCAGTTTTCTGACCACGTTTCTGTGGCTTCCTAATTTAATAGAAAGTTATTTTGAACCTAGGTTTAAGCATATACACACAGTAAAACACATTAATTCATGTGTCATAATATGTCTACTTTAACGTATATTGTAACTGTAGGTCAATAATTTGAACTTGAAAAAGAAAACTGCATTTTATCTTAAAGGCCACTAAACCACTGTTTAGTAGATATGCTCTTAATGCAAACCATTTCAATACATGTTGTATATATTTTGTGTTAATATGATTTATTATGTGAAAATGCTAAGATGCTTTGTGATTGTATTATTTGTGCTAAGTTAATATCTAATCACCATTATGTGAAAATCATGTATTTTTTCTCTTTGGAATCAATAAAAACAAAGACCACTTCTGTTGAAATGTTCCTGGTGCCAGCTGTGATGGCAGAAAGAAAATATTTAATTTGGAACAATCCTTGGTATTGATGTTTTAACTGATTTTTCTTTACTGGATTTTTGGGGCTAGTGGTTAACCTACAACTCAACACCCATATAAGTATCCTAGGAAAAGTGCAGAGATTTACATTTTATTAATAGGATGGGATGCTACCTAACATAGCTAAACAATCTTTAATCTTTAAAGTAGCGCTTGCATGTTATACTTTTATTATTACTTATCATTTGCTTTCTTTTCCCTAGTCAATTGCAATTTATTATTATTAAAAAAAATTAGCCAATTTTTCATCACTGGTAAATTAGTATTTACTACATTAGATTCTAATTAATATTATTAAAACGTTTATTCAAGAAATAAATTATGTAGTTATAGCCTAGCAGTTATATACCATAATTATGATAAGCTATGCATAAATAAAACACTGAATTTGGGTTGCATTTCTCACTGCTAAAAACAGTAGTATGACTTTCTCATAACCTTCAAAACCATAACTTCCGTTCAATATTCAAGTAATAGAAGTATACGAGGTAATGAACATAATCAATCACTGATCAGACATCATGTATTTTAGAATACAACATATTTTTGACACAAAAAAAAAAAACGAACTTCACTCACGCGCGGAATTTAATAATGATCTGTACTAAATATAAGCAAATTTAGATAGATGTTCTGTGAGAAAAGACTTCTGTCTTTAAAAAAGACATTTCTGTAGTTTATTACCATAGGATTGCAGTATATGGTACTGCATACCATATTAATGTAAATATAAATTAAGAGCAAAACATATTCAACATATTTATTTCAATTTATCTATACTGATATAAAAATGCATACATATAAATATCACATGAAAAGCACAGAAATGCCTCATATTTACATTTTTCTCAAGATATACATATAAGTATGAACTTGATGGACACTTGATGTATCTTTTTAGCCTATGTATCTATATAAGAACTCATAATTCGCTTTACCAAAAATCTAGCAGAAAACACTCTACAATCAATGTGTAGTGGCACATACTAAAACAATCACACATAAATACCATTGTGAATAAATAAAACAGTATTTATGTGAGGTGGAGTGACCCACATTGGTGATTGTAGCACTCTGTTTTATATTGTCTTTTAAACCTAATATATACACCTATTTTTTATAAATACCATTGTGCAACTAAAAATTTGTAATTTTTTTTTAATTCTTTATTTTTGCTGTGCAGATAATTACAGTATATTTAACGGGCGACCGTTAACAGCGTGTATCAAGGTTCAAGACAGTTGGATAATTGCATGAGAATTCACACAATTTTATGTTTTTTAGACATGCTTAACTAAACAGATATAATGAAGAAATAAGATTAACTAAATACAATGAGCTATAATAACGTTTAGTTATCAATTCTATTCTGCTTATCATGGTCATAGTGTGTAAGCACGATTTGCAATATTGCCATAGCTAATTGAGATAATGCATATAAGAGTTAAACTATGTGTATACAAGCTAGGAGACGTTATACAGTATGTAACATTGCTAAAGTTTCACAGAATAAACAATATCATGCCATTAAATGGCAGCAAATTTTGGAGATTAATGTAGGAATGGTAAATGAACAGTGCATGCGTTGTACATAAAGAGTTAACAGCAGAGGTTGGTGGTATGTACTATATGTGAGTCGACATTGTTATCTTCACGTGTGGCTAAGATCGATGTTTAACTAAAGTAAGACCTATTATAAGTTTGCATGCTTGAGTGTGAGTGATTAGTTAGGAGCCACCTTTGGTGATAAAATCCCCTAGAGCTTATCCTACAAGCATTCTATTAGTGGCAGCAGGGTTAAGATGCAGTTTGAGGGCCAGATTTATGTTGCTGAACATGTGGGTTAAGATGGTCTAATTAATATAAAAATAGTGAGGCCCTTAAGGAGGTCCTGTCGTGATGTGTGGTGCGGCGTAGCCATCTGATGCGGTCTGGATTTCCTTTTTGGCGGGAAAGGTCTCCTTCTATGGCGCCGTTTACGAGTTCCATTCTACGGTATCTCTGCTCGTCTGTAGGTGGGCTGTGCAGTCGTTTCTGTTTCATATGTGAGTATGCCTCCATCTCCGCCTGCCTCTCCCAGCTCGCCATTTTTGCTCAGAAGGCATCGAATATGGTGTTAAGTCTTGATAGGGTGTCGGCCCCCTCGTCGCTGCGTTTGGCGGTGCACGTGGCGTCCGCAATTGTGTGCCCTTCTGCTCTTGTAGGCTGTTTGTTTGGCCCCGCTGCCTGTAGCCTCTGTAGCCCAGCTTCTTTTGGAGAGTGGACCAGGATCACCCCCACTGGTCCTAGGGGGGGTAGGAGATCTGTAGCTCCGGTGTGTGGGTGTAGAGAGCGGCCGTCTCTCCCCAGCTCTGTCCACCTCAGGCCGCAGCTTGCTGCTGTCTCTTGTGCCCGATCATGGAGTATTGTCATTTCGGGTGTCAGATGATTCACCAGGATGCCCCTGGCTTGGGTGGCATACCCGGCATAATTTTAAGCTTAGTGTCTTCGAATATTTCCATATAATTGGCAAGTGTAGTGGTAGCCCATCGGACATGCGACCGCTCCGCTTGCTAGTCAGGCTCCGCCCCCCAAAAATGTTTAATATTTTAAAGTGAAAATCTAATATTATCCAGAGGCCTAGTGTAAACTACTGAACTGCACTCTATTAAATAACTTATGTAGCACAATATAAATGAAGTGTCTTAGGCAGTTTATGAGCCATATTTTACAATTATAATGATAAGGAAGATCAACTGTTCTCACTAATGGATGTGTATGTGTGTATATATATATATATATATATATATATATATATATATATATATATATACACACACATACACACACATATATGCAGCTTTATATTTATATGCCATGCTCTGCTGTTTTTTTGTTGTTGTTTTTTAATAGCTTATTAACTCTCCTCTGTTTATTTACCTTTTCTGGCTACTCCCACTCATCCCCCTCCGCTTATTTAAGTGTTAAACTCTATCAGATTGACCAGCATTGCTTAAGACATGAGGAAGACAGGAAAACTCCCAAAAGCTAGCCTTTTAAGTATTATGTAAGTCCAAAAAAAGTATCATTGCATACTGCAATATTCTGCTATTTTAGCATCTTGTCTACTATACTAATATGGTTATTCCAATCTACACCAACAAATTTTTCATAATATTTTTTCTTTGTAAGCCCATGTTAAGAAAGTACTGAGGAAGATGTGAAACGCGTCCAGGGCTTTTCACACTCTTTTTCAGGGTAGTCTTCTGGGTGGTCTCTCCCCTATCTGGCAGTTGCAGGTAGTACGGCATATTGATATTTTCTGAACTTTTTTTTCTCTCTTCCTGAGATTTATTAATTTATGTCATCTCAGTGCACTACATTGTTTTGATGTTATATGCCTGTACTACCTTTAGCATCTGTGTGCACTCTTTTCGTATATATATTTTTTCTGTGGATTATTTTGAATTATGTATGTGTGCGGACCTACATGCACCTATTGTGACATATTTTTCAACATATATCATTAAGTAATGAATACAAAGAAATAAATGCAATCAATGTTGCATAGTAGGAAATTCAGTCAAGAAATACCAAATAAGAAAACTGCATTCTCAACATTTAAACCAAATGTGTCAATGACATCATATATAAACTATAAGGATGCTAGCAATGCTTGCACAGGACATTGGGTGGACAAAACTAGACAAAGTGACAAACTGATAACACATTAGAGGCAAACCAACTCCAAAGTGGTTTTACATTTATAAATTAAAACACATACACACACACACACACACGTAACAGTATTGGCTCACTAAACTCAAAGATGGGTGTGATATAGTAAATGATGATCAAAGCAAGACAGATATTTTAAATACTTTTTCTTCTGTGGAATATAGCAGAGAACAATCCATGGATATAGATATGCAAACCACTGGTACAAAAAAATAGAAACTTACAATAAAAAGATGATTGAATGGTTTGGGACATAAGTACTACAGTAATTAAATAACATAAAAGTAAACAAAGTATCTTTCTTTTTTCTAACATGGGGACTCAAATTTTCACCCTGATTCCATCACCCGCACAAGAGTGTACACTGTTTTTGTTAATTTGTTTCTTTTTGCAGTCTCTTGTTTTATAGAAGATAAACTGTTAGTCTTTCAGGAAACTTGAAAGTATGGATTGTATGTATGTTTGTTGGAGGATTGTACTTTGGACGCCAATATCAGAATTAATGTTTGCCCTAGCCTAGGTGTTTACAGACATTATGGGGGGAACTCTAAATTTAAGTGAATGTGAAAACTATGACTATTCATGCCAAAGGTTTAAATTCCTCACAAAAAGATCGTATCTACATGATCTGTTGATAAATGAGAAAGTGGACATTTGCTTTACGCAAGAAACTCACTGGAGTGAAAAGCGCTCACCTTTTTGGAAGTATGAAAAATTCCCTATTTTATATATATCTGATTTGAAAGATAGGAAATGAAAGGGGTTGCTATCATTATTTCTATTAGGCTTAAATTTGATTATATATTCCAGGAATCAGTTCCATACTGTAGATACGTCCTCTTAGCATTTAAGATCATTAATGATTTACACTGGTTAATTTATACACTATAAATATTTTCATTCCAAATTCTTTATTTCTCTGATTGAAAGATCAAATAATTTTTAAAGATATTCTGGTTATGAAGAGAAATATGAACTATGCTTTAGGCGTGAATTTAGACAAAAGGTTAATAAAAGGTAATAAGGTAAATATTAGAATAAAAACTATGACGGATACATTTGAGATGTTTATATAAATATATCTGTTTATATATCTGTTTATAATATATATATATATATATATATATATATATATATTATATATATCTGTTTGATCTACAGAGGACTCAGCATCAGCTAAAAGAGATTAAACATACTATTCCAATAGATACTTTTCTTACTCAAGAATTGATGCTTTATTTTATCAAGTACGATTGTTTAAAAATATATATTTCTTCTCAAATTGGTGATATAACCATTGAGAATAACCCCCACTACAATGTAAGATCTCATTAGAGAATTACTACGTTTAACCCCTTAACGACGCAGGACGGTTCAGGACCATCATCGGCATTTTTCCCTTGCCGACCGACGACGGTCCTGAACCGTCCTAAATTTAAGGTACTTAAGGTACTTACCCGATCGCCGTCGTTCCCCCGGCGGCGATCGGCGGTGCTCCCGGTGTGGGGAGACTGCCTGCAGCCCAGACAGTCTCCCCATGGCGGATTAGGACCCCTGTGGCCATGTGATCGCCCAACAGGGCGACCACATGGTCACAATAGGTGTCCATGTGTCTGCCTGCAGGGGGACTGTCTGTGCTGACAGGCAGTCTCCCTGCAAGTGTAAAATCAAAAAAAAATTAAAGTTATAGTTAATAAAAAAAATGATTATTATATATGTGTATATATATATGATATATAGACATATATTATACTTATATAATATATGTCTATATATCATATATATAATGTCATACTAAGTGTATTTTTATATTAATATGTACATATATTAATATAAAAATACACTTATAATTAAATTACACACGTATATATATATAATATATATAATAACTATATATATTGTATATATATATATTATTATAAAATACAAATAAAAAGTAATTTAAATTAAATTAAACATGTAAAAATAATAATAAAAATTTAAAAAAAATATATATATCTATATGAAATTTTATTCTAACTGTATTTTGATATTAATATATATATTTATATCAAAATACACTTAGAATGAAATTGTATATATATCTATGTATATATAAATAAATAAAAATAATACGAACTATTCATATGTCCATATACAAAATTACATAAATAATTATATAAATATACACGTAGACTTCAAATATATAAATATGCATATATATTTAAATTCTATGTGCGTATTTATGTAATATTTTTACATAATTAAGTTATTTTATTGATTGCAATTTAAGGGACCTGCCTGCCAACCCAAGCCGAAAGTCCAGAGAATTTAATTTGCTGTCACTGTATTTTACCCTGTAACGTTCTACGACACCCTAAAACTTGTACATGGGGGGTACTGTTTTACTCGGGAGACTTTGCTGAACACAAATATTAGTGATTCAAAACAGTAAAACATATCACAGCGATGATATTGTCAGTGAAAGTGACTTTTTTTGCATTTTTCACACACAAACAGCACTTTTACTGATGATATAATTGTTGTGATACATTTTCCAGTTTTGAAACACTAATATTTGTGTTCAGCAAAGTCTCTTGAGTATAAAAGTACCCCCCATGTACAGGTTTTATAGCGTTTTTGAAAGTTACAGGGCCAAATATATGGGTCAAATATTTTTACATTGAAAATGGCCAGGTTGGTTACGTTGCCTTTGAGAGCGTATGGTAGCCCAGGAATGAGAATTACCCCCATGATGGCATACCATTTGCAAAAGAAGACAACCCAAGGTATTGCAAATTGTGTATGTCCAGTCTTTTTTAGTAACCACTTAGTCACAAACACTGGCCAAAATTAGAGTTCAATTTAGTTTTTTACTTTTTTCACACACAAACAAATATGAACGCTAACTTTGGCTAGTGTTTGCGACTAAGTGGCTACTAAAAAAAGTCTGGACATACCCCATATTGAATACCCTGGGTTGTCTACTTTAAAAAAAAAATATGTACATGTGGGGTGTTAAAAATTTTAAAAATGTATGTTTTGAAACCTCATTATCCTACTTGTACTTATAGCCCTATAACATGCAAAAAAGTAGCAAAAAGCATGTAAACACTGGGTATTTTTAAACTCAGGACAAAATTTTGAATCTATTTAGCAGTTTTTTTATTCGCTTTTGTAGATGAGTAAAAGATTTTTCACATAAAAGTCAAAAAACATGTATTTTTTTCAATTTTTCATCATATTTTTTCATTTTTTAAAAATTAAATTACATGAGATTATATAAATAATGGTATGTAAAGAAAGCCCCTTTTGTCCTGAAAAAAACAATATATAATTTGTATGGGAACAGTAAATGAGAGAGCGGAAAATTACAGCTAAACACAAACACCACAAAAGTGTAAAAAGATGCCTGGTCGCAAATGTACAACATCGCAAAAACAGTCCGGTCCTTAAGGGGTTAATGTAATTTCAGATATTTTCTGATATTTTCAGACATAATTTATGTAAATAAGTGCAGCAATTCTTATATAACAATGATAATCGGGAAGTGTCTGATTCTGCTTTATGTGGACTCAGTTAGAGACTACTTGATTAAACTGATGCTTATTGAAGAAAATAATATGGTTAACCCCTCTCAGATTTATATATTAAGTTAGCTAATTTAGAGAGACAGAACAAGTTTCATCCTACACCACCCCTAGTTGCTGAAATAATTAGAATCCAAATTCAAATCAATGATATATTAGACAACAAGCTTAATAAAATAATATTTAATACTTGACAAAAATTGTATTATAATAATGTTAACAAAATTCTTACCAATAAATATGTGGTGGATAACACAATCTTTTTTAGACAATTCCCAAATGTCTGAAGCTTTTGGAAGTTTTTATAGCTCACTTTATAATCTTAAATCTACTCAGCCCTCTGTTTCTCATATTGAACAGTTTTTGGATAAAATTAAGTTAACTGAAGAGAATTTAAGTTTTAAGAAAATAAGCCCTTTCTGAGGTCAAGGGAGTTACTGCTAGCTTAAGGGAGGAAAAATCACAGGGCCTTGATGGCTATGCAGCTCTTTTTTAGAAAAATGCAGACCCGTTGATCTCTCCTCTTTCTGTCATATTTCTTAACAGTTTAGAAGAAACTGGTGTAATTCCAGCTGGATTGTCTTCTATTCATCCAATTCCCAAAACAGGACTGAATCCTAGTATTATTTCAAACTGTAGACCTATATCTCTTATTAACATTGATATCAAGATATATCCAAAGATTCTGGCAGATAGGGTGAAAATCTTAATTGGTGATCTAATGCATCCAGCTCGATCTGGTTTTATAACATGCAGATTGGGAGAGCACAATTCGTGTAAGCTATTAGATTTAATTTCAGTGATTCATCACAGATACCAGTCGATGGCTTTTCTGGCTTTAGATGCTGAGAAGACCAAAAACAGGGTACATTTAACTTTTTTGATTGAGACAGTATTGTCCATTTGGTTTTAGGGCTTTTTAAAGATTGTGCCATGGCATTACATGTTAACGCAACTGCAAAAATTATAGGTCATCTACATTTACAATCTTTAATAGCACTAGACAGGATGTCCATTAGCTCCACTTTCATATACTCTCTTTTAATTGAGACTTTGGAAGCTTTGATAAGAATGTCCGATGAGATAAAAGGTATTGGATTTAATATTGTATTTAATATTCCACTGTATGACGATGATTTTTAGCTTAAGTTGTCCTCTCTTGAAACTTTGGTTTCTGCCTTTATTCATTCTTTAGTTTTTGATCATAAGGGTAAATTACAACAAGATTTTCACTTTAATTGGTGCGGGTGATGGATTGAAAATGTAGGCATCAAACTAATGTGTGATTTGGATAAAATGCTCTCAATTGACTATACCTTTTTTTTTTTTTTTTTTAAGAACTTGAAAATCATAGATAAATGAAATAGAGATTTCCTGGATGGGCAGGATTAACACATTTAAAACCTATCTACGTCCTAAGATTCTGTACCTTTTTGCATGGAAGGGCAATAAGCCCACACATAAATCAAAATATAATTAAAAGACATCAATCTCAAATAGGCCTTGGTTTTCTGGATTTTGATTTATTACATGATGTAAATATTTTAACACATACATTAGGTTTGGAACTTTGAAATGACAACAATTGGATGGATGGTTTAATTGTGAAGTTTCTCAAATCGGTGGCACAAATCTGTTCCATTTAATTTGGGTTGCGCTAAGTTATAATTCATTACTGAAGTGTGCTGTAAAATCCAGGGCAAAGATCAGATCAAGGATGGGCATTTATAATTATTTTACATCTACTACTCCCCCTTACAGTTCTAAAATACTATTTACAAAATATTGACCTATCCAGTTGGACGACTAAAGGAATTACTACTCTGGCAGATATTAAGACTGATGGAAACTTCATTTTGTTTAATGACATCCTGATTGAATTTTTACTTCCAAATAAAGTACTCTCATGCCTTAGGAATTTTTTTTTTTTTAAACTAATCTCATTGGTGAAATAACACCGCTCGATGACTTTATTTGTAAGAGAGCAGCTACTAAACCTAACTCTAGAGTTAAAAACGTAATAGTTAGTAACCAAAATAACTTAACACCTTCCTCAATATTAAAATGATAAACTGATAAAGATTATACCTCCAACTCAAACCTGGTATGAAGCTTGGTCTGCTTAAGAAACGTGTTCACTTTATTAGCAAGAAATGTTTTACAAATTAAAATATAGGTGGTACCTTGTTCCCTCTTTTATAGCTAAATTTGATTGAGCAGCCTACTCAGGCTGACAGAAGCATGAAAATTGGGGGTAACACGGTCGAAAGATGAGGAATTTGCCGCTAATTATAGGCAAATTATTATCTCAGATCTAAAGATATACGTAAAAATCTTAGTGTCCAGACCACACATCTCCCGCCTTATCCACCCGGAACAGGTGGGCATCATACCAAGCAGACAGCTTTACATATGCAAGACTCAGAGAGGCCTTCTCTGGCTCTGTCACTGGATGCGCAGAAGGCATTTGACAGGGTGAAGTGGCCGTATCTCTTCGGTTTGCTGCAGGCTTTTGGCTTTCCGGAAGCCTTTCTTGTGGCGATCCGTGCAATTTTACACAAACTTGAGGGCCCCAACTCTAATCACAGGGGAACCCCTTTCCCACTACAAAATGGCACAAGACAAGGGTGGCCCCTGTTTCCACTGCTGTTCGCCCTCCCATTGGAGCCACTGCTCAAGGCCATCAGACAACACCCACAAATGCAAGGGATCTGCCTGGCCAGGAGGCACTTTAAGCCCATAGCGACCGAGGATGGTTCAGGACCGTCATCGGCATTTTAGCGTTGCCGACCGCTGACGGTCCTGAACCGTCCTAACGGTCTTATGTACTTACCCGATTGCCGTCAATCCCCGGTGGCGATCGGCAGTGCTCCCGGTGTGGGGAGACTGCCTGCAGCCCAGACAGTCTCCCCATGGCGGATTAGGACCCCTGGGGCCATGTGATCGCTCAACAGAGCGATCACATGGTCACAATAGGTGTCCATGTGTCTACCTGCAGGGGGACTGTCTGTGCTGACAGGCAGTCTCCCTGCATGTGTAAAATCATTAAAAAAAATTAAGTTAAAGTTAATACAAAATAATAATAATTATATATGTATCATATATATAATGTCATGCTAAGTGTATTTTTATATTAATATGTACATATATTAATATAAAAATACACTTATAATTAAATTACACACGTATATATATTATATATATATATAATAACTATATATATTGTATATATATATATTATTATAAAATACAAATAATAAGTAAATTAAATTAAATAAAAATAAATAAAAATAATAATAAAAATTCTAAAAAATTACATATCTATATGAAATTTTATTCTAACTGTATTTTGATATTAATATATATATATATATATATATATATATATATATTTATATCAACATACACTTTGAATGAAATTGTATATATATATATATATCTGTATATATAAATACATAAAAATAATATGAAATATACATATGTCCATATACAAAATTACATAAATAATTATATAAATATACACGTAGACTTCAAATATATAAATATGCATATATATTTAAATTATACGTGCGTATTTATGTAATATTTTTGCATAATTAAGTAATTTTATTCATTGCAATTTGAGAGACCTGCCTGCCAACCCAGGCCGAAATTCCAGATAATTTAATCTGCTAGCACTGTATTTTACCCTGTAACTTTCTATGACACCCTAAAACCTGTACATGGGGGTACCGTTTTACTCGGGAGACTTCACTGAACACAAATATTAGTGAATCAAAAAAGTAAAACCTATCACAGCGATGACATTGTCAGTGAAAGTGACTTTTGTTTTCGCATTTTTCACACACAAACATCACTTTTACTGATGATATAATTGTTGTGATACGTTTTCCTTTTTTGAAACACTAATATTTGTGTTCAGCAAAGTCTCCCGAGTATAACAGTACCCCCATGTACAGATTTTATAGCGTTTTTGAAAGTTATGGGGTCAAATATATGGGTCAAATATTTTTACATTGAAAATGGCCAGGTTGGTTACGTTGCCTTTGAGAATGTATGGTAGCCCAGAAATGAGAATTACCCCAATGATGGCATACCATTTGCAAAAGAAAACAACCCAAGGTAATGCAAATGGGGTATGTCCAGTCTTTTTTAGTAGCCACTAAGTCACAAACACTGGCCAAAATTAGCGTTCAATTTAGTTTTTTACTTTTTTCACACACAAACAAATATGAACGCTAACTTTGGCCAGTGCTTGCGACTAGGTAGCTACTAAAAAAGACTGGACATACCCTATATTGAATACCCTGGGTTGTCTACTTTTAAAAAAATATGTACATGTGGGATGTTATTCAGAGATTTTTGACAGATACAATTTCACTATTGATAAATTTGAAAAAATGTATGTTTTAAAAACGCAATATCCTACTTGTAGAATGTCATTGCTCGGTCGGCTCTGCCGACACCTCCCATGGTGTTATTGTAGTCTATCACTACTTGTGGCTTCATGATTTCTTTCCCACCTTTCATGCATACCATAACAGTGGAGATATTTTGAATTATACTCATTAGGCACACATCTTTCTTGTCACGACATCGCAGTGCCATCTTTTTGCCTTTTTGCCATGCAACCATTTCTCCAGTCTTCAGCTTCTTATTGCCAAACATTGGTGGCATGTTGCACACTTTTGCCCGCACGGTTCCAAAGGCATCTGTTTTGTTTTGCAGAAGAAACTCATAAAGTTCAGGAGATGCATAAAAGTTGTTGGTTGTTACGTAATAGTCCTGATTTAGCAATGGCTCAATGAGTGAAAGAACGGAAGATGTTGCCATTCCATAGTTGCTGTATTTTGGTTTGAATTGTGTTCATTTTCCAGTGTAAATGACTGAATTCCAAATGTAGCCAGTTGACGATTCACATGTTGGATATTATGCCAAATCGTGCTCTCTTTGATGTAATGTATTGTACCCAGCTGAGCCTTCCCTTGTAGGCCATTAGACTTTGATCTGTGCTGATATCTCTTTCTGGCACATAGTTTTGTTGGAAATTCTTTAGAATCATTTGAGATACTTCCCGAATTTTCTTTAGTTTTGGTGCAGGATGAGTAGTTTCAACAAATTCTTTGTTGTTTTCAAAGTGTAAAAATTTCACGATCAGGGAAAATCTGTACTCTGACATGACCGTACCAAAGAATGGAGTGGCAAGTAATTTATTAGTTGTCCAATACCACTTCTGCATGGGGTTTCCCCACCACTCCTTGAAGTATAATTAGTCCCAGAAATTCCAAATGTCATCTTTGGTCACTGGTTACCACTTTCTGCTTCTTGAAAACTTCAGATGCAGAGTAGCTAATTATTGCTCTTTGTACCGGTTTGTCTCAGTAACTATTTTTTCAATAACCTCATTAGTCAGAAATAATTGTAAGTATACCAAGGGGTTGTTGTGTTCAACGCCTACTTTCATACCAGATGCTCCAGCAAATGGGAATCTTGGGGGCGCTGCCTGATCCGTACCACAGTCAATAGAGCACCAAGTTCACACATCACTGAGCTCAGTTGCAGAATTGTTGCTGTCGTCACTTTCAGTGTCTGATGATGAATTTTCCCATGAATTACTATTCCTCAATTCTACAAGTGATTATAATTTCATAATCACTGTTTTCTAGCTGGTCTAAATCCACTTTTGACCTAAAGGGACACTTTTTAGATTCCATGGACGTTCTCAAGTTTCCAGGCAGAAAGAACAGTAAAAGCGCAGGCAGGACACTGGATAAAGCACTGGGAGAAAAATGGGAGGTGAAAAGGTTTGATACAGTAATGTAATCCTAACAGATTACACTGTTTCACAATGTATTTTTATGTATAATGTGTATTTGTACATATTTTTTTTTTTTTTACTTCCTGCTTTGTTCTGCCAGGTGGCGCTTGCAGGGAAAGGGAACCCGGAAGATGGATGCCGGCATCAGACGGAGGACAACAGGGGCTCGGGGTTACCGCTTTTGGTACTGAAAATTAACCCAGAGCCACACTCATGATTACTGCCAGGGAGGTTAAAAATAGTTAATGTTGAAATGGCTCATCACTGGAATCTTTACATTCCTGAGATTATATGGCTGTAAGAATGCAGGTATTTTTTTTTTTATCAAATTAAGACATATTATACACTGGATGTATTTAAAGTGTTTCATCTCCATTTCATACTGTTACTAATCTAGTAGTGGATATCATGTCCCACATAGAACACCACCCAGTCGCATAGTTTATGTCTTTATGTTTTTGTTTAACCGAAGATGACTATTGTTATCACTTCAGGCACCAGTCACTTGTTGTTTGTAATACAATAATAATATAAGACTCTGAGATAAATCTGGAAAAGTACCAGGTATGCATATGCACAAGCTATTTGGTTTTTATAAGTTTCCAAGATACTATTGTGGAAGGTACAAGAATTAAGTGTAGCTGACATATAATTATAGAAAATTAGGACATCTGCTATCATATTTTTGGTATGCTTGGTATGTGTGAAGTTTTAACAAATATGTACCTTGCTGGGTTAGCCTACTTAAATAATGGTTAATTTTATTATTTAAAATTTAATAGTATACCACACCGCACAACCTGAACATAAATAAGTCAGTGCTTGATTCAAGTAACTATGTCTCCACTAAGTACCATTATATGATCTCTCAAAAGGATTGCATTATCTTTTAAAAAGATCTCAGAAATATGTTGGTGCTGGATTCAAGTAATTATGTCTCCAATAGATAATACACATGACCTAACAACTGTGAAGCATATTATTGGACTGTGCAACCCCTACCACAATGAATATTTTTTATTTGCATTTTCTTTATTTTTTGGGGAACCCATTCCATTATTTCTTCTTTTGAAATATTGGCTTGCACTGTGCTCCAAGGCACTGAAAAGTTTAGCATTGACATTAAGAGTATCTTGGCTGTCTCACTGTGTGGGAATAGACCTACAATTAAAGGCACAACAATATTATGGACATATTGTTTTTTCTTTACCTACAAATGTGATCTTTGTACTGGATACTGCCATATGCTCTCCTATCTGCTGGCAAATTAATAGCAGTGCATTATTTGGAGCTTGAGAATACTGTTTGTGAAATTTACAATTAATTGCTTACACTGCCATTGCAATTACTTCTGGTGTAGACCATTACTGTTAGGTCTGATTGCTCTTGTACAGAATGTATCTAATTGGTGTCTCACTGATGCTGGTGTAGGTTCAAAAAAATGATTTCGCAAAACACAAGCTTTGAAAAAAACTTTTCAAATGTTATTCTTTAACTTACCACTTAATATTTCAGCATAGTTATTTATATACACACACAAATGCTGAGCCTCAGCTGTTTATATATGATGCAGTACTTTGCTGTGGTTCATTGTAAGTGAGAGCTATACCGACCATATTTGCATTATTGAAACTTATACAGCTTTTTAAAAAGGAAAAGGAAGCTACATTTGTAACTATAGCTAAAGTTTAAAAAAACAGAGCTTGCCAGCTCTATTGATTACTCAATGGACACACATAAAACCCATGCTCAAGTTATATTTAACAACTTCTTGTATGCATCCTTGATTTGAAAACTCAATTAAAGCACTCTAGAAATGTTTACAAACTAAAAAGAAATTTTTCATGTAATTGGTTGAATAAGGTATTGAATATTTAAAGATTAACCTAGCAAGACATATGACTCATCTTTCTAAAACATAAGTATAAACCAGTGTATATGATTATTTAAAACCACTTGAGCATTCGTGAACATTAATAAACTGCAAACAATTTCTAAGAAATCATACTAAACATAATTTTACCAATATATAATGATACAAATGGTCTATAACCAACGAATGTGTGTGTAGATTAAACAATATGCTTGTGTATAATGTTCACCTTCTGCAAAATGGCTACCAAATTTAGCATGATACAATACAATGTGCCACAATGACCTTCAAAAAATGCTTGTGTAATCCCACAATGCATGTTTTACTCATACTGTGTGGGCATGCAGCAGTGGAGGGCTGGCAACCTGTGGCCTGGGGTGCAAACACAATTTAGTGGCCCACAGTGCAATTTTATCAACTCACCCATTAACAAGTACACAAACAAAATAGATGTGTTAATAGACATACAAGATGATTGAACAGAGAGAATAGAAATGCACTTGGGTATCTAGATGTGAAAAGTGGTTAGAGAGCAGCCTGGGAAGCAATTGTCATGCCTATTTGACACTTGGACATCACTAATCAGTTACAGAGATGTTCCTAATCAGGCAAGCATTTAGCGAAAAGAGTTCTGAAGGAGTTCCTAGAAAGGGAATGTTATCATTTGATAAAATGCATAAACCTTGTATATAAAGCCAATGACAAGGAAATGCATAAATGTGGTATATTATGCCAATTAGCATTAAATACATAAACTTGGTAGGACATACCAATGAGCAGTAAATTCATAAACTTAGTATACCACGCCAATGAGCAGTAAATACATAAACTAGTTATTTCATACCAATAAAAAGGAAATGCAAACAATTGGTATATCATGCCAATGAACATTGAATGCATAAACGTGGTATACCATGTCAATCAGCAGTAAATGCATATGTATATGAGCCATGTGTGCCTCCAAAAAAACTGCCATTTCCATCTATGTCCCCAAACATCCTGCCAGTTCAATCTCTCTGCTACCAGTCTCTCTGTGACATCTCTCTGCACCAGCATCTCTGTGTCATCACTCTACCCTTAGCACCTCTATGGCATCATTCTGCCCCCAGCAGCTCTATGCCATTGCTCCTCCACAGCATCTTGCTCAGGCACCCTGATTGCATCCCCTGCAACTTGTTCAGGCACCCTGACTGCATCCCCAGCACTTGTTATGCACCCAGATGGCATCCCCAGCACTTTCTCTGCTACCAGATGGCATCCCCAGCACTTGCTTTGCACCCAGATGCCTGACGTCCCCTGCACTTCCCCAGGAATTAAAATGGCATGCTCAGCACTTGCAGGACCCAGATGGAACCCCCTGTCCATACCTCAGTATCCAGATGGCAACGCGGCTCGTCCGGAGTTCAGAGGAAGTTCAGAGGAAGGCGGAGTTCAGAGTGTATTCCCATACACTCACATTTTGGGGGCGTGGATATTACAGGGCCAATCAAATTGAATACTAGGGTATTTATACTTACCTCTCCCTTAACTCCCTGCCCTCTCGTGGTTTCTGATTCAGTTCCCTTTAGCGCTTGTCTCGTTCAGTTGTGTTTTTTTCGTGCTTGACCTTGGCTTTGTATTTGACTCCATTTTCTCTTTATCCCTGCTTTGTCTTGTTTGCCGGCTTACTGATTCCTGTGTACCAGACCTTGGCTAGTTCTTGTTTTCGCTGTCTCTCTGTTCCCTTGACCTCGGCTCGTTCCTGACTCTGTCATTTCTCTGTTCTACGTCGAGTCCGGACATTCTAAGGCCTGTGCCTTATCTTGTCTATTGTTGGACTAAATCTTGCGTGTTGGGGTACATTACCGTGACACTTGCAAACGTAAATAAGTTAAAATAAGAACCATTAGAAGAAACAGTACAACAATATGTTTTTTTAAAAAAAAATAAACTTTACTACTTCATATTTAAAATTGCCGCTAGACCTAACAGTAGGGGTTTGGATACCACCACAATAACGCTAACGTGTTTCATGCCTCATGGACATTTCATCAAAGTTTATTACTAGAGGAGATTCCTGGATGTGCCCCTGCAAAGATTGCAGGAGTGAGGTTCTTCTTCTCCATGCTCTGCATGGAGAAGCTGAACATTGCCAAATGAGGTGCATTGAGTCAAAATTGGCATGGCATGGTGTGTAGCCTCCCATTACTTCCCTATGAGGAAGCTTTCCAATAGCTAAGATTATCAGTATTTAGAAGGGGCGACTCTGGTGAGACTAGAGAGTCAGGAGGAAAAGGTAAGTGCAAAAGCATTTTTAAACTTTTTGGGATTTCTACATTTCCCCTTTATTACTCTAATATTTGTATTACTAACAGTGCAACATTATGTAACTAAATACTTGCTGAACTCCGGCAAATAAGGATTTGCAGGAGTTCCCATGACAATGGTAAAATGTAAAGATTTTTAAACCTACATGAATAGTCCAAAATTATATTTTGTATGGATTTTTTGGTTTCCTAACATAATATGGCCAAAGAAACAGTGAAATATTTTATCATGTTATGCATTTGTGAGTGTAGAATTCAGGATATATAGTCAATAAGAGGCAATTATAATTTCATAATTAGTATATAAGCAGAAAAAAAATCTGATTACTTGTTACTGAAAGGACATGTTATGACAAGGATTGAGGTGCAAACACAGACAATCCCTTGTGTCTAGGCTACAATTCCTACTGTTGACACAATATTAGCTTTGTTTTTAAAAGTTCTGAATGCAGTTTTTTGTAAGCTTAGCTATATTAACCTCTTGAAAAAAGCACAAGAACTTTTACTTAAACTCAAATCCTTGAGTTTTCTGCATTAAATTATTAACATATTTGACATATGATCAAATGCTTTTGGTTTGTCCTATGGTTAGGAGAGAGATACACGTCTCTCAAAATGCTTTTTTTGGATGTACTCTCTGACTTTTTTGTTTTTTGCAGTTAGTGACGTGCAAAGAAAACAAAATATTTTGATGATGCAGAAGATGAATCAAGGCAAACATAGAATTATTATTAATAAATAAATAAAAAATACTTTCACAATATGCATTACAACATATTATATGGAGATACAAAGTTAAATTCCAAACAATTATTAGTTTAATAGCATTGCCAGTATATGGGATTGACCAATTTAACAAATGGAATATGCCATGTAGGGTTGCAAATTTAGATTAATGGCTCAATCTAACATAGATTGAGGATAATATTCAATGGACAAGTGCTTTACAAGGTAGGACATGCTGATATAGCTGCATTGTCAGCATTTGCCAGGCTCCTTAGCCAAGGTTTGGCCACCTCTATAATTATCAATAGTGAGGAATCAAATTACTCATTCCTAAATAATATTAAAAAAGACCTTAAAAAATCCTTTTTTGCTTTATTAATTATGTATACAAAGAGACAATTTCTAATAGAAATCAGCACTTTTATAAACTGGCATTATTGTGGGATACTCCTCACTCATGCTGCACTTCAGAAAGCTGAAGTGCTTTATAGGGGTGGAGTGGTCCTTTAAATTAACACTTTACGTCCAGGAATACAAATGTGTATTGCTGACACTATAGTATTAAAAACACCATTGAGGTTGATGCCCCTCCACCCACTTAAATAGAACAAAAACTTTATTCCAGCGCTGCACAGGTCTTTTCTCTAAAAAGGCAGTGTTTACATTAAAATGCCTGCATGGGACATACTATACTCACGTGAACAACTCTATTATTTTTTTTTCTGTTTTTTTTTTTCAAGCAGTTTTTCTGGTGACTATAGTGTCCCTTTAAGTAAAATGTATACAATCAACAAATATGTGTGACAACCCTTTATCTATGAGTGTAACTATGTATCACTTCCTTTTTCTAGACATTTGAATCTGTGTTACCAGATGTTGCTGTCAATTTGTCAAATGCATAAGGAATGGTTTTTAAAGCTGTTGACCTGGCTTTTATCCAAAGCTCTGTTGTATTAATTTACAATTAATACTTTACCAGATGCATTTTAACTGCCCAACCCTTTATACATAATAAAATAAAGATTTTTCATACAGACATGTACTCGAAATTAGTCGAAAGTGCTCTTCGAAATCATTTCCCAGAGATCAAGTGATACACTCACATTCTTATTTGTTACTGCATGTATTAGGCAAACTGTTGTATAGCTAGATTCAAGCATTTCCACATTTTCTGGCATAATACAAATGTGAAAAATCGTATCAGTTTGGCATCTACATATCTGATTAATGACTAATTTGATAGCATTTTGTTTATTTGTCAGTTACACTTTCTCCGGAGAAAGGATTGTTTTTTCCATTTGAAAAAAAATACAGAAATACATTACTAAAAATAATGTACCATTGTAAATTTCGAATAAACTGAATCTTGTTGTTATAGGAACTAGCTAGATCTTTCACACTGATTTGATAAAAGACACAAAGTCTAATTTTTATTTGATAGCTCCGTGACATATTCACTTTATAAAAACAAGGTTTTTTTTTCTAACGAATTGGCAGACATTTTAATCAAATTAATAAATCACTGACATATCGCTGAAATTACATCATCTTTACAAAATTCTCATCAGAGAAAAATGACATTTAGAAGATCAGCAAAGTCTTGTTTTCAAACCAATAAAATATAATTTAAAAGATACAACAGGGTAAAATGAATAATACAAGTACACAAAAGGAAAGGGGAATGGAAGCTGAATAAATATTCACATTTTTAAAAGTATGTTACACATAACATAAGTATCATTACTTCCAATAATAGATAGCAGTATTTGTACATTTTAGAAGCCCCTAAAGTGAGAGTTTGCCTGGAAATTAAGAACTAAGTTTAAAGGGTCAATGGTTGAAGTTCCAATAGCTAATGGAAGTAGAAACAAACCTACCTGGCTGTCTGATTGACAGCTGGGGAGGAATTTAAGCTTTAAATAGAAGGGCTAATTCATACAGAAACCATCACATTTTTAAGCTGTCACAAATATGACAGACTCCAGGCATATAAAGCACTTCAACAAGTGATGTAAATTAAGTGCATACGTTTATGTAATTTTTGTTAAATTACAATTCTATATGTTTGAAGATTTGGCAGTATAAATCTTTCATATTCTGAATCATTTTTATATCATTTGTATTATTATATTTGAAATGTGCCTAAACTGGACATAATAGCATAGCAAAACAGAGGGTTATTTCATTTTGTTATCACTGTTATCAAACTGTTATGTTATATATATATATATATATATATATATATATATATATCTATATATATATATATATATATATAGGAAACATGGGGGGATATATATATATATATATATGATGGTACCAAAAGTAAATATTCACAAAAACTAATATATATATATATATATATATATTAGTTAGTTATATATATATATATATATATATATATATATATATATTAGTTTTTGTGAATATAATAAATATTATATTATATAATAAATATTATATTTTGTGAATATAATAAAACTAATATATATATATATATATATATATATATATATATACATATATATTAGTTTTATTATATTCACAAAATATAATATTAATATTAGTTTTTGTGAATATTTACTTTTGGTACCATCATCTATAGAGCAGGCTGTAGTAGTTGTGGTGTTTGGAGTATTTCTTTAGATCAGTGCTCCTCAACCCTTTCCTCAAGGCACACCTAGCATTCATTGATTTAGGGATTACCTAAATGTGTCTAAGAGGTTTAGAAAAAGAAAAAAAAGCACACCCTAGAATCTAAGGCACGCCTGCATAACCTGTGGTCCCCCAGATGTTTTGAACTACAACCCCCATGATCCCCTGGCTATCAGCCATGATTCCCTGGCTATCTGTTTCATTCAAAAAATTATGGGCATTGCCTATCTCTTTTATTAAATGAATCATTGGTGTTGGGTATCTGTTTTATTCAAAGGATCATGGACTTTGTAGTTAAAAAACAAGGCAGGGGTTCCTAACAAAGTCCTCAAGTACCCCCTCCTATTCCAGGATTTAGGGATTATCCTGTTGTATCTTAAGTGTTTTATTTTCTTTATAAAAGCAACTGAGACACAACTGGGAAATCCCTAAATCCTGAACTGTGATCGTGAGGACCTCGCAAGGACCTCGCGATCACATGGCCCAGGGGGGCCGAAGAGGAAGGAGGGGGACTCCCTGGGCTCCCGGGTTAGCACATAGGACGGCTTGGGCATTCTATGCCGCCCGCCGGTATTTAGAGTCGGGTCCCCAAGGACGGCATAGAACGCCCACCGTCCTTAAGGGGTTAAGAAAAGTATAAGTAATTGTACCTTAAACTGAACATTGAAAAACACACTCATGGACTTTGTAGTTCAAAAACAAGGCTGGGGTTCCTAACAAAGTCCTCAAGTAACCCCTCCCAGTTCAGGATTTAGGGATTATCCTGTTGTATCTAAAGTGTTTTTTTTTTTTTTTTTATAAAAGCAACTGAGACACAACTGGTAAATCCCTAAATCCTGAACTGTGATCGCGAGGTCCTCGCAAGGACCTCGCGATCACATGGCCCAGGGGGGCCGAAGAGGAAGGAGGGGGACTCCCTGGGCTCCCGGGTAAGTACATTGGACGGCTTGGGCATTCTATGCCGCCTGCCGGTGTTTAGAGTCGTGTCCCCAAGGACGGCATAGAATGCCCACCGTCCTTAAGGGGTTAAGAAAAGTATAAGTAGTAACAATATAATATTAAAATTGAACTGCTGAGATAGAGAGGTTAAGGGTAAGCATTTAGGCAGTTTACAGGCTTTGCCGTGACATCACAAGTCTGAGATTATCAACAGTGATTACCTGTTATCACTTGTATATTGGGAGCTGTCGATGGCATTATAATAACAAACACCTAAAACCAAACCATTTTAAATGTGTGACCACTAAAGCTTTATGATTAAAGTCAGACATAGCTCCCTTTTGACAAATCTAAGTTTTGAAATCTATTGTCAAAAAACATTAGATGTGTTCATTAAGAGCCATTATCATGGTAGATACTTATTAAATAATGCATTGTGATGTTGAGTATGTGAACATAATAATGACAATAATTGTGTGATGGTATTTATCTATTGTAAACATACACTAAAACTAAAACATACGTAGCCAGATAAAAAAAGCTAAATAATAGCGAATACAGCTAAAATTGTGTGCATTAAATTCAACACTTAGCATTTTTGTTATTAAGTCTAAACATTTAAAGCCTAGTGCAGTAGGTTTGATTTTCCTTTTGGTTCTTTGTAGCACATATTTTTCAATCATTTCTTTAGTGATTTATTTTTTAATAAGAAACTAAGGATGGGTATTCCTATGCAGTAATAGTCCCAAGACAATACACAAATAAACCATCATTACTGACCAGTCTCATGTCCTTTACTCATATGTCCCTAATGGATTTAACCAAACTTCACTTTATTGACACCTTCGTATTAAAAAACTATTTTCATATTTTTCCTTTCATCTCAATTACATTCTATCTTTATGACAAATTTGTTTCTAGATATGTGATAAAAAATGAATGTGCAATAGCCTCCTGCTGAAAAGACTTTTATAACATAAAATTAGTTATATGGATTTATACTTTGACAATATCATTTCTATTACCCTTGATCGATTCATAGAAAACTCCTTAACAGCCTTCATATGTGACACTTTAGTTTGAGTGCTGAAAGTACAATAGATTAATGCAGCAAAATATGATTTTGGTGGTTACAATGTGCTTGGCAGCAGTTTGTATTAACTAGAACTGGCCTTGAATTTCGTGTTCTGTAAAGTATTAGAAATCTGTCAGTCATCGATTAATGCTTTTCTATAAAGTGTGTAAAAGGATTACCAGAGAAAAGCCCATGGGATACAGACTTTTTCTGTATAGCCAGCTTGAGGATACATATAATTTATCATGGAATGTAGCTGGGCTCCTAGGTTGGAAAATGTGTGGGCTTCTGTTGTTAAATGCATTTGGTAAACCACAATTTCATGCAAACCCTCCAGATATATTGTTTTTTTCCTTCTCTTGTGAAAGAAGGGAAGTCCTAAAATCCAGTTATTTTGTAATAATGTAAGGGAACAGGTAATTGTTCATGCCCTTTTACTCTATGTTTAATTTGAAACCAAAATATATTACACAATATGTCACCGTACTATAATATGCCTGAGTTTATACCTTATTTTCAGAATGTACAGATCTAAAGGCAATAGATAACCACCAGCCAGTCAGTCAAACTGATGTGTAGTTAATTTTCAGAATTGATTTAATTCTCATCTTAAAGGGACACTCCATACCCAATTTACCTTATTTTAGAGGTTTGAGGGCAGAAGGCTATGGGAGGAGTCATCCCACCCCCCCCCCCAATAGTTTTTACGCAGTGTGACAAAAAAAAAAATAATAATAAAAACAATTCTAGCTCTACCTCTTCTTGTGATACATTAATAAGAAAATGCTACTTCTGAGTAATTCATCTAGACTATTTCTAGAGTTAAGTAATATTATGTTCCTATAAGCTGTAGTGGTTAAGGATTCTGGAGTGTTTTGTTTTTTTTTAAACAATACTTTTATCTAAATTATTATTTCCAGTTCTAGTCATTTTTATTTATCTCCTCAATGCTTTATTATTTTGTTCTCGGTAGCTTTATATAATACACAACTTCTATGTTTAAAAGGTTTTGGAAGATAGTCTGCATGTTCAAGTTGGAAGTAAATAATAGCTGATAATAACGATGATAAAAAGGAATCTGGATTACATTTGTATGGAATATGCAAATACAGTGTCTAAGCCTAACCCAGGTCCGTTGCCACCAAGTGATATGTTCAACAGACCATCATTGTAGATCTTAATGAATAGCTGTTGGTCTGGTATAGGAAATGCTTATTTGAACTATTTGCAATGTACCTATTAAGGGGAAATGGTTGGATGTATTTTCTTAGCTATTATAGTGGGGTTTTTCTGGTCTTTGTTGACTGGCAAACAATGAGTAAGTAAATGGGAGAGTGTCAAAAATGTATCACTTTTCTGTTGTGATATTCCAGCAGGATGAAGAAAGAGAGCGGAGTATGTTCGAACTCCATCATCTTTGCCAGGGTGATTTGGAAACTTGTGTTTCAGTAATTCATTACTGTGTTTCCATAAATAATTACTAAGCAAATCAATAACTTTTTACTATATTTTACATATTATTTGGGGAATTTAATTACAATTTGTTTTCATTGTATATAAAAATGATTATAAGCATTTTACAATTATTTTTATATTTTTTGCTTGATCTGGCAATAATATTTTGTAAAGTAACTACAGTCAAGACAATCTAGGGAATATATATATATACATATGTATATACACACACACATAACATTCAATATGAAATGTTCTATTAACTACTTTTGTGCTTCTTATATAAATATATGTGTGCACAAGGAGTGTGGTGGAAATGCCCAGCACACCATAATGGAGGGCCAAACTAACCCCCATCCCCCCATCCCTGCTTTGTGTATATATCTCTCTAAGTAGTCTTGTTTGTGTGTTTGAGTTAGGGTGTTATGCTTTTGATTTAAAATATTGCTATTTCTGCATAGAATTAGTCATTTGCACATATTTTATTTGTACCATTTTATTTATTTTAAATTAGCATTTCAGATTATACTTTTTTTTTGGGAATGCTCACCCTTATACAATGTGCTTGACATGCCTTTGTATATACATATATTGAACCTACTCTAAACAGTGCAGAATAAAAGAAACAAAACAAAAAACACATACATTCACATTTACAGATGTAAACAAGGTAAATTATTCCCAAAATGAAAGTTAGGATGAATGAATCAATAGTATCCTTCTAGGGTTACTATGCTTTGTTTCCCTTGTACATTTTAGAATTACACATAACTATTTTATGAAGTGTTCTAAAGCTCCCACAGAAACCTAATATAGTGCCACAAGCAGGAAAAGAAGCTGCAATAGAGAACAATTAATAGCTGGAAGGTTTCAAAGTAAAATCAATTTGGATTTGGTTTGCTACTATTCTACAAAGGTAAACAGGGGGTATGTTATGCTGCCTAGCTTTGCTTCTTGTTAGGTAGATAGTTTATTTGAATTCAAAGGCAATTCCAATTTATTTATACTTTATCATTAAAAATAAACTGAACTAGCTACTTACAAATTCCTTGTGATGTTTTTAAATGTTGTTCTTTTTCTTCATTAGGGAATGTGAGTAAGCCTTAGAAGGTTGTTGCATCTAGATTTGAAAGTCATAACTTCACACGTACAGTGTAAAGGTTGGTTTTATTTATTAAGCACCATTCCACATAATGACTTATAGATTGTACCAGAAACAGGTCATAAAAAATAAATGCTGCAGTTTCTCTTGGGCTGATGATATTTTGGCAGTATCTATATGGAAGGTGTCAGGCGCCTTGTATTACTGATCTGCTGAGTGCATCTAATCAGCTTAAATCCTTGTTTAAGAACATACATCACCAGAATATATATTTTTTATAATTAAAAGATCTGCTTACAAAATGTTTATGCTTGTTAGGGATATAAGGGGATCAATATATAATGTAATTTTTGTGTGTTTATGTATAAATGTTTGTTTCTATCATGCACTGTTGGATTTGTGGAAATATGATTTCCCAGTAATGTTTAGAGAATATTCAGACCCATTAATTTGTTACCATTTTTTTTTATGTTGCAGCCTTATGCTACAATTTTATTTAATTAATTTCTTTTCACATCAGTCTACAATCAGTACCCCATAATGCAAAGCAAAACAAAAGAAAACATATTTTTGAAAATGTTTACATTTATTAAAAATAGAAAACTGAAATATCACATTGACACACGTATTCTGACCCTTTGTTACACTTAACATTTGTCTCAAGTGCAACACATTTCTCCTTTCTAAAAAAAAAGCTGTAAATGCATATCAGAATAAAAAAAACAAGCTATGAGGTCAAATGAACTTATTGGAGAATTGAGAGATAGTACTATGATGATAGACAGATCTGGGGAAGACTACAACATATTCAGCTACATTGAAAGGTCCCAAGAACACAATGGCCTCCATAATTCTAAAATGGAAGAAGTATTGTGGAGAACACTGGAGCAAGCCATGCAACCAAACTGAAAAGAGGAGGGCCTGTGGTGCTATGGTGCTATGGAACTTCTGAACTGGAGCCTATTTAATGTATGTCTGTGTGATGTTCTTAATCCATACGTGGAAAGTAAAGAAAATTTGATTTTATTGAATGTGCAGTAATGGGTTGATTCTTGGAATTCCACTTTGCTTCTTTATTTATTATCTGGATTAATCTTTTTGTGGCAAGGGGGTGGTGGCTGTCAACTAAATGACACAAATACTTTAAATATGATGTAATGTAAATTTGACTGCTGCTTTTCTACTGGTGAATTGCAGGAAAGGTAAGGTACAGAATGTGTTATAATTATTCTTGGTAACAGAGGTGACCAATGATCTAATAGTTCCTCTGGGTGAGCTCCAGAGATGATCTGTGGAGATGGGAGAAACTTGTTAAAGTATAACCATCACTGAAACACTCCATAGATCTGGCCCTTATGGCAAACTGGCCAGACAAACGCCTCTTCTCAATGCATATGACTGCCCACTTGGATTTTTCAAAAAAACACCCAAATGACTCTCAGACTGTGAGAAACAATATTCACTCATATGATAAAATGATGATTAAACAGTTTGGCCTGAGTTCAAAGCATCATGTCTTGAAGAATCCAGGACCAATCCATTACCCGCAATACAAGCCCTAAAGTGGAGCACACTGTTGGTAGTATCATGCTTTGCAGCTATTTTTCAGTATTAGAGACTGGTTAAGGTGAAGAGAAAACTGAATGCAGAAAAATACAGAGATATCCTGAATGAAAACATGATCCAGAATAATGGGAACTCAGGCTAGGTTGAAGGTTCACCTTCAGCAAAACAATGACCCTAATCACACAGCAAAAACAATGCAAGAGTGGCTAGGGACAACTCTGTGAATGTCCTTGAGTGACACAGCCAGAGCCTGGACTTGAACTCAACGGAACATCCATGGAAAAAACTTGAAAATGGCTGTCCACTAATGGTGCCCATCCAATCTTGAGAGATGCATGGTGAAGCTAGTCAAATAATAGTCTTCAAAAACTTATTGCATCATACCAAAAAGGTATTGAGGCTGTAATCACTATTTACTGAGCTAAGGGTCTCATACATACTTTTGTTTTCATATATATTTGCAGTAGTGTAAAAAAGTGGTGTGGATTAAAAAAATATATATAATTTTAACAATTGTAGCATAATGTTGCAACATCAAAATTATTTGAAAATATGAAGCGATCGGAAGATTTTCTGACTGCACTGAATATATAAACATACATAAATAAATACACATATTTGTGTTAGGCAGCAGAAGCAAATATACTTTATAACTAGAGCAATAATTTTAGTAAGAACAAAATAATGAAATTAGAATTTTTAATATGTATGTATTTTGTTTTAAAAAGTTTTCACTTTTGGTATTTTATTCTGTGTAACCACCAAATCATCCCTAATAATGAATCTCTCAAATCTTGTTAAAACATAATATGTTCTATGATGCCCTAGTTAATCTCAATCTACTGTTGTTTCGCCCTTGTTAAACAACAAATTTAAAAAATGAGGCATCTCTATCCTAGAAATGTGTTGCACTAATGCTATCAATGTATTGACCCCATGATGTACCTATGCATACATTTCCCCTGCTCTATCTTATGTACCCCATCTCATATGCCTTAAATAAAAGAAAGAATAAAAAAAAAACATAATATGTTGACAAAAGTGTATCTATATAGACATAAGCTGCATAGCATAGAAAGCCATATAAAAAAAATATCTATCTAATGTCTATCTTAAAGGACCACTATAGTGCCAGGAAAACATACTCGTTTTCCTGGCACTATAGTGCCCTGAGGGTGCCCCCCCCCTCAGGGACCCCCTCCCGCCCGGCTCTGGGGATAGGAAAGGGTTAAAACTTACCTTTATTCCAGCGCCAAGCGGGGAACTCTCCTCCTCCTCTCCGCCTCCGATCCTCCCTTTTGGCTGAATGCGCATGTGCGGCAAGAGCTGCGCGCGCATTCAGCCGGTCGCATAGGAAAGCATTTACAATGCTTTCCTATGGACGCTTGCGTGCTCTCACTGTGATTTTCACAGTGAGAATCACGCAAGCGCCTCTAGCGGCTTTCAGTGAGACAGCCACTAGAGGATTTAGAGGCTGGCTTAACTCTTATATAAACATAGCAGTTTCTCTGAAACTGCTATGTTTATATAAAAAAAGAGTTAAACCTAGCTGGACCTGGCACCCAGACCACTTCATTAAGCTGAAGTGGTCTGGGTGCCTAGAGTGGTCCTTTAAGTCTTTGATCAGTTGTTTAAATAAACCATGCAATTTTGTAAAACAACAGCCGAATCTTTAACCATAATTCCCCACATTTTCTGCAAACTCTTCACAGGAAAATTAAGGTACAGCAAAAAATTGGTTTATCGTAATTAATTCATTGGATAAACCAAATTTGGTCCATGTTGTATTTTGGTTTGTATGAATTTTATCCATGCAATTGTTTCAGATACAATGATTCATATAATCCAGCCTTTAAAATACAGAGGGGACCTAGCACAGCCCCCCCCCCCCCCATCCCCTTTGCTTCCACATGTGAGCTTTGGGTGAGAACTTAAAATTAAACAATGGGGGTGGACAGATCAGTATTAATCCACTGCCCCCACTGATGCCCAGCTGGTATATTAAAAATGGGGGTATATTATAAAGTCCTCCCCAGCTGCCGCATGAGTGTTTGCTGAGGGATCTAAAAATTGCCCAGGGGTTACACTAAACTGTATCCCTCTGCCCCTACCCATAGGGCACATTTCAGTGTCCCTCCAGCTGAAACATTTGTACACTCCCCACAAATGTTCCACCCCAAAAATTCCTACCTAACCCCTTACACTAAAATATTGATGGGGGTCCAATATACCTACCTGTAATCCAAATTGTTTTAATAACCCCCATGCATGTTGGTGGACAAAAATCTCCCTCTCAATGATTATTAAATATGCTCAATACACAGCCCATGGATTAGGGGGATATCCCCATATTTATTAAATAATAGCCTCAATGCTTGGTAGCAATGGGTCAGTTTAGTGCAGTGGTTCCCAAACCAGTCCTCATGGCCCACCAACAGTCCAGGATTTATGTATTTCCCTGTTTTATTCCAATGGAGATACTAACAAAACCTGGACTGTTGGTGGGTCTTGAGGACTGGTTTGGGAAATGCTGGTTTAGTGTCCCCAGTTAATTTTAGTGCCCATAACCCCATGTTTTTTTTTTAAATAATGTCCCCAACTGCTGGTCAAAGAACCTCCATTATTTAATTTTAAGCACCAATCCCATAGTTGCTCACACAGGCTGGTTGCTGTCTATTTAGCAGACATACCCTACCACATACAAGCTCAGTATTCACAGTCTTTGCCATGCTGTGTGGAACTTCACAACTTTTCACAATTAGCCACAGAATGTGCGTTTCAGGTCTCAGCTACAGAGTTATTGAGCACTTTAAAGAAGATTGTTATTTTTGGTCAGTTTAATTTACATCATGCAAATTGCAGTAGGATTTATAAAAATAAACTATTACAGTCATCACAGTGTTGTCTGTCAGAAAAGTCTGTCATTTACCTCCTTTCCCTTACCCTCAATGGCTTTATATAATTAAATTATACATTTGAGTTAAACTCCCTTGCTTAATCAGACATCACACAGACAGTTGGATTATTTTGGGGAGAGAAAAACTATAGTAGTATGTACTGACATTTGGCAGGGGCCATGAGTTGCTTCTGCTGTGTTCTTTCTATGCTAATTCCAAGATAGCTTATTATTCCTCACTCCTGTGGGTGTTGTAGCCAATCATTGCCCATTAATAGATTTACCAATCGCATGCCTCCACTCATGGGCAGCTGGCTCAATCTGAGGCCCCAGATACGTCTTCCTAAAGGAGTAGGCATGTGCAGAACCTGCTGAAACAGGACAGATTTCAAACCTGTTCCATTTTATATACCGAGTTGCTCTCAAGAAAGTTTCTCCAGACAGCCACTACAGACAACACATATTTTATATTTGATATATACCGAAGATATTGGTTTTTATTTTATTTTGATATAAAAGATATTTATATTTTATATTTATTTTTAGAACCTTAAAAGAACCTTTGCTCCTCTGTTATGTATACATTTTTGGTGTGAAATATTTATATAAACATATATGTACTATGTGTCTGTTGTGAAACGTTATAGCTTATTTTAGTGCAGTAAAGCCCTTTTTGAAAAATAGCCATGAATTAGATATGCTATTGTATAAAGATAAACTTGGACTGAAAGACCATTTTTAAATTGCTGCAGACTGAAGGAAGGTTTTCTTCCATCAATGGGGATAATGTATTAGGATTCGTAAGTAGATATAAAACACCTCTTGTATGACAATCTGATATCCATCCGTGTCCTGACGAAACGTGTGAGCAAAACACATTGATGTGATGACGGCACATATCTGCAAACACTCTCAATTGAGCTCACAGGGCATCTTGAATTGTATTAAAATAATGTCTTGCAGCTGTATGCTGCAACAGGCTCATACATGATTGTTTGTAAATAGCTATTTTTATTCTTATTTTTATGGATTTTATTGTGTGTCAAAAATATTGTTTCTTTGTTTTTTTACTAAACAAATTGGATGTGAATATGATGGAGTGTTTCAAAGAATTGGTGAAGAGAAAAAATGGTGGAAATTGAATAGAAACTATTGTTAGTTTGATCACGATATTTGATTTGTGGACCATACGTACTATACATTGTGTTATTTTTCATATGAAACATGTGAAAGTCCTTGACTAACTCTAGGGGAGACATATTTAAATATTATATTTTATTGTTTGGTGTGCATATGAAGGATAATGTCATTTTGATCCGAAAAGGATCCACCTTTTGTATTGTTTTTAACACATTAGGTGCAGTGCACTGATATATGTAGTGGTTGATAGTTAAATATATTTTGTTTGGGAAAACTTTTCTTGAAGCAAACACTTTAAATAGAGTTATTTTACTCATATTTAAAGTAAGCGTGTCTTATATTCCTTACATGTTTTGCAATAACCAATTGTGACCAAAAGAAAATTAAGTGCAGAAAAAATATACCCTGATGTTTAAAAAATAAACTCTTTGGCTTGTTTTAAAAGCGAGCTCTTTAACTAATTTTTTTTTATACCTTTGCTGGCTTAAGTGCCTTTACTTTGCTAAGATTTGTTGGCTTCCATTGTAAACAGATTACAATGCATCTGCAGATGTGTCTCACACATATTTAATGGGACACTATAGGGACCCAGACCACTTCATCTTATTGAAGTGGTCTGGGTGCACTGTCCCTGTCCCTGTCTCATTAAACCTGCAATCTAAAACATTGCAGTTTCAGTGAAATTGCAATGTTTAAATTGCAGAGTTAAGACTGCCTTTAGTGGCTGTGTACCATATATATGCATTCGGTTCCCTCTAAGGATCCTTGGCACCAGAATAAGGAGGGGCCTAGGGACACCATAGTGTTAGGAATACAGCTTTGCATTCCTAACACTGTAGGGATTTATTAATGACAAGATAACTGGCTTTTGCAAACCTGGAAAACTGTTATTCTAACAAGTAAATGTGTTTAGTTCTAATTAAACACTTTTTTTAGTGAAGCAAAAAAAACAAAAAACAAAAAAATAGTAAGTCTACCATATTTTTTCACCAACATGTACTCCTTGAATTCAAAAGCACATTAAAAAAAAGCACAAAAAAGCACTCACGTGACTTCAATATGATATTTACTTCTGCTTTATTTGAAACTTCAAAGCTGGCCACTATTGAATGAAGACACTGTACCAGCTTTGAAGTTTCAAATAAAGCAAATAAAGCAGAAGTAAACTCAACGCTGAAGTCCTCTGAGCGCCCTCTTACATGTTTTCAAAAGCTTGTGGCCAGAGTTTAGAATTGAGGCAAAGAAAGTAAAGGAAACCCCTCAAGAGACTGAAGGAGAGAGAAGCGCTTGACAAATTAAGGAAATTAATTTACTTTCAAGAAACAATAAATACAACTATATAGATGTGTATACGTATATCCATAAATTAGTAACATATTAACTTGCTCCATCTGACCTGTTTCCCTCTATTTCTGTAACATTTGCTTTTTTCGTACTACATATATACATTTCATAAACACCTTTAACTTGTCTGCCTTTGTGGGATTTATCTACACTACTTTATTTTTACAGACTTTACAGACTACTTATTTTACAGACTACTTTATTTTTACATTCACAGAAACATGGAACTGGTCATACATCAAGATCATATAAGTCTCGGTACAGTTTCTTAATTTTTGTTTATGAAATAAGATTATTGTGGTCAAATCTACATTTTGGTGCAGGACTTTAAAGAGAAAGTTGTCATCTGATTTCACCATTTTTAAGAAGCTGTGCCTCTGAAGTGAACCCTTAGTAGAAGGAATTCTACTTTGCATATATTACTTGTAGCTACTTTTGACTTACCTACAATATTTATTTCTCTCTACCTGTCTCAGATAAGCACAGCTATAAAAAAGACAAACATTAGAATTCTCACTTTGTGCTAGACATGCTAGACGGATGTTTGATCACTGTTTCTGTGATAGTGCCCTCTTTTGCATAGACAAAACACTACGTGTGGGAAAAGTTATTTGTTTACAACTCTGTTATCCTATCTGTAACCTCATTACTTGGTCATATTTTTTTTCCAATTCCTGTCCAAACAAAGTTTTCGTTTTTGTTTCCGTTATATAATGTGCTATCTAGGCATAGTTCAAACTGCTTTAAAATAAAGGGATTAAGAGGTATATGAAATGAGGGAACAGATCTAAAACAAAACAAAAAACTGCCCCAACTTAAAAATAAATGTATTTACTTTATAGTGTAAGTATTCCATTAACATGGTTGGTCATTTAACATATTTTATTAATTTTCCCAAAATCCAAATCTGTGCTTTATGAACTTTTTGAATTTTTTTTACATTTCATGCAAATTGCACCTTTCAGCAATGTTGAATTTGCACAAAACTGCAATTATTTTGTACATTACATCCTTATTTTAAATTTTCAAGAAAATGTTTATGTAGCTAAGTAGCACATAATTTGCATTCAAATATAAAATATAACATATGCAATTATGCTACTGTAAGAAATTATTTCAGTTTAGAGTATGAACACCTTGCAGCTGGATGTGCAAGTTTTTTTTTTTTTTTTAAGAATTTATTTAAAGATTAAAAAATAAATAAAATTATAAATGCCTCGTGTGTTTTTTTTTAATATATTCTGTTAGCCAATGCTGCTATAATTTATTATCATTTTTTTCTTAAGGTTCTGTAATCTTATAGCAAAGAAAAAATGTTACAACGAAGGACACTGTAATGAGGGTGAATGATTTTCTATACTGAGTTAATGATATTTTAGTTGGCTGGTTCATAACATTCAGTGGACAAGGCATATCAAATCATAATGAAAACATGTTTTGCTGTATATCATAGACTGAAAGATAAATAGATAAAAGACTATAACACAGGTAATAAAATTAATCAAACCAATAGAAAAAGGACACAGGCTCTGCCAAGAATGTCATTTTTGTGTATGGCATTTCTTTTATCCTGTTGCAAAGCATTAGATTATAGTTTTATGGTGTACAAGGAACTGCTATCTAAGTGTTTCTATTAACTCTAACAAGCTAAAATAAGCTACCTTTTAATTAATTTCTCACGTTTTCCCAGAGGTAGCACATAGAAGACATGCATCCATATATTATTATTTTTTTGCAAGCAATTAAATCATTTTAAGTTAATGATGTTGACTTTTTGTGTGCAAGTTCATATTTTGTTTTGTTTGGACTGTTGATCAATCCAATACAGCTAGTTTTTGATAGATTTTGATACATATCTCAAACATGAGAGAAGAAATAGATCACTTGTGAGACAACTCTCTCTTCTTTTGCCTGACTAACTTATTTTCAAAATGAAAATAGGGAAACATTTAAGTTGTGTATTTTCTTTTTCTTCATGAATTTGTCTGTTTGTTATTTTAAGATGGTGTATACTAAAGAATATATAGAGATCATACTTTTAGTTTAATTGTCTATCCTCAGTTAAAGGAGCACCCAAAGCAACATAACCACTACAACCCATTACAGTGGTTATGGTACCAGAAGTGTCTTGATGTCAATCCATGGTATGATATCAAACTGCTTTAGCATGCTTTAAGAACTCACTGGGTTCCTCCTGTTTGCCTGCATAGCATTTGCATTATCTGCAGCATCTGGACTTCTCCAGCAAGAGAAGCAGGTTAGCGCTTAAGAGCTATGAAGGACTGATCAAATAAGGCAAATTTGCTTTATATTTCATATACATTATCATTTCCCAAGTCTTTGGGAAAAAGAACATCACTACCTACTGATATTGCGGAATGTAACAACCAAACTAAATTGCCTTATTGTACTAGAAAATATGGTTTAACCAGTATATTATTCTTCATGTTCACAGTTATAGAAAGAAAATGTTATGACATTTTTCATTTTAATAAAAAACGCAATCAAAATATGGAATGTAATGGATTGGTATGCAGGTACGTGTGCAAAAGTATTCTCTGCTCCAACTATGTTGACTAGGCAAAGAGGTGGAATAAATCAAAACAAACAAATGTTTACCATATGGGCCTTCCAATTATGTAACTGGACTATCAATCAACATTCATACAATGATACATGAACACACACTGCATCTAGAAAGAGAAAATTTACCATTGACACAGATGCGTTAGACAAAGCATAAGGTAGACTGCTTCATTATTTATTTTTATTTTTTGTGTATTTGTAGATCATTTTATAACTTTCTCAAGACATGTTTCTTTCAGAAGAATTGTACTTTTGTGAGGTCATTGATTAGCACATGGCATAAGCAGATGCTGCAACTACATATTCCTTAACTTTAATCACTGTACACACATTCAAATCTGCCAACAATACACCCAAAAAGAAAATAAATAGTTAATTTCAGATTTCAGCAAGTGTTTATTCATTTTTATAAACATCTTAGAGATAAAACTATAAAAATATTTAAATAAAAGACAGAATATGGGAACCAGTGCTCAAGCTGATGCAACAGTCCAAGAGAACTTAACATTCATGTTTATGGAAAAAAATAAACATGATTACCTTTCAGCCTTTTGATATTTGAATGCAGAGTGTTAATAACAGAGAAAAAACTATATATATGCAGAATTATATTTAATGGAAAATTATAGTTTCAAATGATATTATATGTAGTCAAGGATTAACCATTTTTTTGCCAGACGTACATAGTACATCCATGGTCGCAAAGGGGATATACATATATATATATATATATATATATATATATATATATATATATATATAATTTCATTCTAAGTGTATTTTGATATATATATATATATATTTGTGCTCGGAATTTAATACGTAATGGATAGTATCTGAAAGGGCAAAGTTGGTTGTGGTGTGCCGAAACCAATGTACGAGTGGGCCTGTAAATAAAAGAGGGCCCACCAAGGAGAATGTAATGATAACAGGGTGTAGGTGGGTGGGGACAATCAACTGAAATGGCAGAGGTGAGTAGGGGCTGGGAGTTTAAGTAGGGGACTTACTCCTCCCACAAATTCCTAATGGCCCCAATGGTCTTTCTACTTGTGCTCGGAATTTAATATGAATTTAATACGTAATGGATAGTATCTGAAAGGGAAAAGTTGGTTGTGGTGTGCCAAAACCAACGTACGAGTGGGCCTGTAAATAAAAGAGGGCAAAAGAGAAGTTCGAGAAAATACACACTTTATTACATAACCAAGTTCCTGGAAGCTTGACGAAGCTCTTTCTCCGGTCGTGGTATATATGTATGGTATATAGAGGATTTCCAATGACCCAGTCTCTTGATGATGTGGACCGGGGTGTTTGTGCTAGAGGCTGATGAGGCGGCTCCTATGCGGAAGGAGTGCCCAGAGAATGAAGCCGGATGGTAACCCAGTTTAGCTAGTAGTGTTCTGACGTGTGTTGTGAATTTAGCCGTGGTGAGCGGATGCCCTTGTAGTGATAAGAGCGGAGAGTCTGGTAAGTGCGCGTGATGGGTTGACCGTAGGTGGTCTAGTGCCTTGACCGGACACCAGGCATTATCAGTAGGGAAGAGAGGAATTATGGTGGGGTGTTGTGAATCATTAGTTTTAGTTGATGGGATCGTAAGTAGGTAGTGATCCTCCACCTTTGTGAGGTGTGATGTTTTTAGGCTGTGCGTGATATCTCCTTGACAAACAACGGTGAACTCTCTGGCTCTGAGAAAACCGTAGAAATCAAGATAAATAGCCAATTTGATCACCAGGTTTGTGTTGGGATCGAACGGAGATTCGTCAAGGAGATTGCTAAGTGATCTAAAGATAGGCCCATCTATAGGTAGTCCTGTGTTGGTGAGTGGAACTGAAACCTTTAATATACCTTTCAAGACCTTTTTAATGGGATATGATGACAAGAAGGGGGTGTTGTTAGGAAAATTGGTGAGGCTATGGTGCTGAACCCCGGTGAGGTAAAGTTTAATGGTGTTGTGAGAAAGTTTAAGATGTAAGTGGCAGAAACAGGCAAAAGCCACCATGGATAGTGCTTGGTGAGTGAGAGTCCTAGCGTGATGCATTAGTGTGCTCAATCCAGGATTAGTTTGTGAAATTGTGCTGTCCTGGATGGCTGGTGGTGAGCCGTAGGGAGTGCCTGGGAGAATACCTGGAATTGAGAGCAAGAAAGAGTATCAGCAGCCATGTTGTGGATACCCGGGATGTGAAAACAAACTAAGTGAAACTGGACGGTTGCTGCCAGCCAGGTCAACTTGCGAATCAGCCGCATGATGGTCAGGGACGATGAGCGCCCCTTGTTAATGATTTTGCAAGCTGCCGAGTTGTCAGAGTAGCATTTTACTACCTTGCCGGACCAGAAATGACCCCAGGTGTGTGCGGCCGCCACAATGGGATAGATTTGGAATAGAGCTGAGGTCTCCCTGAATCCTGGCATCCGTCTCAGCGGGCCAGTGACCCCTGAACCAGTGGTTCCCAAAGATAACTGCGAAACCAGTGTTGGCTGCAGCGTCTGTGTAAATGATGGATGAAGAAATGGAGAGAGTGGGCATAAACATGGAGATACCGTTCCAATCTGCCAAAAACTTCCCCCATTTAGCTAAGTCAGCCTTGGCGTGGGGGTCCAATGAAACTGGGCAAGAGTCCGGTACCCCGTGGAGCAGGCAAAGAAGCCTGGATATAAAAGACCTTCCCTGCGGGATGATGCGCATGGCGAAGTTAAGGGATCCCAGAAGGGACTGAAGTTCCCTTCTGGTGCAAACATCATTCCGCAGGACCATGTATATCTCCCCTCTCAAGCGGGTCAGTTTGTCGTGGGGAAGGCTAGCTCAGAGGGTAACAGAGTCTAGCTCTATCCCCAAAAAGGTTAATTTAGTTGTGGGGCCGATTGTTTTTGATGGGGATAATGGTACACCAGGTGTGGAAAAAAGTGCTGTAGTACTGCTGATAGTGTTGGGTGTTTGTGCCCCTGGCTCTATCAGTAAGAAGTCGTCTAAGTAATGTATAATGGAGTGACACCTGAGGACGTTCAGAAGCAGCCAGCATAGTGTCTCAGCGAAGATATCAAACAGTTTGGGGCTGCTTCGAGAGCCGAAAGTGAGTCGTATGGAGAATTAGTACTTTTCTCGCCATTTAACACCGTGCAAGTGCCAGAGTGAGGGGTGCATGGGTAGTAATTTTGCTGAGCCAGGGGCGACTACCAGAAGAGATGATGGACTGTATGGTGTCGTTAATTGTTACATACTGAAGTGAGAATTTGTCTGCGGGTATGAGTGCGTTTATGCTGGGAACAAAAGAGGAGTGCGGTGCCGATAAATCAATAATTAGCCGATTTTATTAGAATATTTGTGTACTGCAACACCAATGGGGTTAGTGCGCCAGGAGGAAAAAGGTGAGGAGGTGAAGGGGCCGATCATGAAACAGTTGGCAATTTCAGAGGAAAGGAGAGTGTCTGTGGAAACTGGATCTTGGCATGCTGACAAGAGATTGGGACATTCCAGTGTGCCTGTGGGGATGGCTACGATACCCGTGAGAAAACCCTGTGTGAACCCAGTGGTCAGATATTCCACCAAGTGCCTGCTAGGGTGTGACCTTAGGTAAAAAAACAGGTTGTCGACATGATGTCGGTTAGTCATTTGTTGGGGGACAACCTGGCCCGGCACATGGTCTTGGTATGTGCCCTGAAGCATATGGAGCAGATGTGCAATAATCTACAGGCGCTGAAACTGCAGGAGCCTGCGTTGAAATTATTGCACACCTGTGCCTTGCCTAGAAAGGAGATGGGCCTACCCAGCTTGTCACGTAGACCACACGCTGGTTTGTTGTGAGGGGTGAAAGTGGGATGAGGGGTGGGAGTGGAGGTGGTAGGATCTGCTTTGGAAGGACATAAGTCTGCCGGATGGGATGTAGAGTTACATCCGGCGCAAGACGGGGGCCTGAGACCAGCGAAGTGGCGACAGAATAGTTCTGTATCCATCTGACACCAGTTAATTCTGACATTGAACTGTTTCAGATGGGTCGCCACCTTCGCTGATACTGACTTATGATAGTCGTAGAAAGAGGAGCCCCCGTACTTGATGCCTAGATCCACCACCTTGTGGAGGCAGAGTTCTAACTCCTCTCTTCTGTGGGGATTCACCGTGCAGATGACGTCACGGTATATCCCGAAGGCTATCACGAACTAGGGGATGGATAGTTTCTTGTTAAGCCTGGGGTCTCTAGTCTTAAGCACTACTGATATGTCCCCGTAATTGTATGCCCTGTTCTCCAGTATGTCCTGGGAAGCTATGAGCAGAGACATTAGACACACGTCCTACCCGTCTAAGATTTCTTTCCTGATAGAGTCTGGGACGGAGTGAGCTGGTGACTCGAAAGGTGATATAGCTGTGGCTGGTGCTGGAGAGGGGAGTATAGGGGGGCATGGTGGTACAGCAGGAACAGACGGGGTGGAGACTGGGAGGCCCGGGGTATTACCTGGGGAGGCGATGGCACTCTCCACCTTAGCCTGTTATTTAAAGTCTACAAGTTGGCCAAGATTGCTGCTAGGGTATCCTGGGTGGCCATGCCAGCGCTTGGTGGCTGTCCTTGAGAGCTAGTGCTTGGCCTAGGCTCAGGGGCTTGGTAGGTGAGCAGTCTGTAAAGTTCTGCTTTTCTAGCCCTGAGCCTAAGTTCAGCCGTAATTTTAGGAAAAGTCCATGCTCTCAAGGATGTGGGAGTTGAGGGGGTGAGATATTCGTCTGGAGACTCTGGTCTAATGGGGGTACACGGGATCTCTTCGGGCAACTCTTCGATGGGGGTTAGTTCTTGGGACATTCTAAAAATGATTTAGTGAATGAGATATTAGAAGGGGAGTAGGGGAACGGGAGGGATATGAGGGGGGGGTCTTTTTAGAAGAACTGGACTGTAATGCTAGTGCCGAAGCGAAAAACATAGCTGTGAATTGGTGATAGGTGAGGCCCTGCTAATGCCAAGTGGCGTCGAGAGGCTCTACCTATGATTTGGTTCAGGAAAATCATGGCCACAGACATGGTGGCGGGGTGTTGGCCTCTCTGTGACTGTAAAGAGATTCAAAACGTGTGGCCGTGACAGGTGAGGCCCTGACTATAGCCCTGTAGTTGGACAGGCGAGGCGTATAACTATGATTTGGGTGTGGGGCCGTACCTCCGTGTTGAGGTGGGAGATGGCCTTGCGGGACCGGATTTTCTTATAGGGTGAGCTAGGGCGGTAGCCTAGACCCTGTAGCCAGTTCACTTGTATACATAAGGTTGACTGGGAATTCTGGTGTAATGTGTGGATACTAACCTTGAAGAGGTTGTAATCGAGAACTGGAACCTTCTAGTATTTTAATGTAGCGAGTCTTGGCTCCTGCTGTCCTCGTAAAAGAAGCCTAAGGATTAAGACAGCTGTTGATGTATTTAGGCATAGCGTGGTGGCGTATGATTTGTAGTGAGGGTTGGCTGTTAGGAGCGCAACATGAGATCCTGAATTGAGGCATCTGAATGGTTAGTTTAAGACTGGGACGAGTTTACGTTATGGAGAGAGGCTGATTGAGGTAGTTTGGGGTAGTGATTGCCGTACATGAGTAAGGACGTAAGTACCTGGCGGTATGGCTGAGTACCGGGTTAGGTAGGTTGGGTGTTTTCTTGCCTGATGGCTATGACCATAGGCCTGGGTAGAAAAATGTAAAGAATTAACACACTGAGGGCGTAGGACCGTGAGTCAGTCGTAATGAATCGAGACCGCGTTAGGTCTTGTATGAAAAAGGTCCTGTAATGAGTAGAGAACTATACCTTGATTTGTAGTACAGGTACTATGATGAGCGTAACTGGTGTTATGCGTAGAAACCGGTGGAGGCCTAGAATAATACTGGAGCTATGGATTAAACCCATGAATATTTAATAATTAGCGAAGGCTGTGACAGTATGTTATAAATAACAAAAAATGTTTTACTGTGACAAGTCTAGAGTGCGTGTTGTATTGTGGCATAGACATGGATGAAACCAAAGTGAGTAAATACTATACCTGGGTTTGTAAATAAAAGAACTTGAATTTGTTAACTTTAAGCAGAAATGCAAGAAACCGAGGCAATCTGTGAAGCCAAAGAAATGTGACAGAGGCAGGATTAATGACTGCGAAACTTTAAGGAGAAGACGTAGTAAAATAAAATGTGGGATTTTACCAGAATTGCCCTAGAAGATAGTGTTAATAATTAATATATGTATGTAGTGTTTGTACAGGGTTGATGTGGAATTAAAGAATTCTGCCCTTTTTAGTTTGGTGTCAGGAGGAATCTATTTTTAATTGATAAATGACCGTTTAAACATACCGTATATACTCGAGTATAAGCCGAGTTTTTCAGCACATTTTTTGTGCTGAAAAACCCCAACTCGGCTTATACTCGAGTCAATAGTCTGTATTATGGCAATTTGCATTGCCATAATACAGACTGGGGGCTGTGGGGGCTGGCAGCGAGTGCTTACCTGTCCTGCAGCTCCTGTCAGCTCCCTCCTCCTCCGCGCCGTCCATTCAGCACCTCGGTCAGCTCCCAGTGTACGTCTCGCGGCTCTCGCGAGACTTACAGTGTGAGCTGACAGAAGAGTTGAACGGACGGCGCGGAGGAGAAGGGAGCTGACAGGAGCCGCAGGACAGGTAAGTTACAGCTCTGACAGCTCCCCTCTCCCCCCCACTGAACTACCAATGCTGGACCACCAGGGAAGGAGAGCCCCCCTCCCTGCCATTTATCAAGCAGGGAGGGGGAACGAAAAAAATATATAGTAATAATAAAAAATAAAAAAAATAATTAAATTAAATAATAAATAATAATAATAAATTAATAATAATTAAATTAAATAAAATAATAATAAATAATAATAAAAAATTTTTTTTTAAAAATTGCCCACCCCCACCAGGGCTCTGCAACACACACACACACCACTCATACACACACACACTGCACTCATACACACACGCTGCATTCATACACACACGCTGCACTCATACACACGCTGCACTCATACACACGCGCTGCATTCATACACACACGCTGCACTCATACACACACGCTGCACTCATACACACGCTGCACTCATACACACGCTGCACTCATACACAAGCTGCACTCATACACACGCTGCACTCATACACACACGCTGCATTCATACACACACGTTGCACTCATACACACATGCTGCACTCATACACACACGCTGCACTCATACACACACGCTGCACTCATACACACACTGCATTCATACACACACGCTGCACTCATACACACACGCTGCACTCATACACACACTGCATTCATACACTCACACTGCATTCATTATACACACACTGTAAATAAATATTCAATTAATATATTTTTTTAAGGATCTAATTTTATTTAGAAATTTACCAGTAGCTGCTGCATTTCCCACCCTAGTCTTATACTCGAGTCAATACGCTTTCCCAGTTTTTTGGGGTAAAATTAGGGGCCTCGGCTTATATTCGGGTCGGCTTATACTCGAGTATATACGGTAGTTTACTAACCACTTAGGTGTAGGAAAAAGAACCGATTACTAGTATAAAAAATGCTGAGGTTTTAATGTTTTAAACATAATTAAACCAGCAAACACAGTTTAGCAAAAGGTTGTAGTTTTAAACGGATTTAATAACTTATACTGACAGGTAGGTATAAACAGTTAATGACCTAACAGAAAGTATGTGCTTTTAAATGAATTTGTGTGAATGAAATGCTTTTATTATTAGAACGGGATCGGTAGATTTAGCCGTACGAGGGACCTGTTTAGGTAAAGTATAATGTGCGTTCATTTAATTCCCCACGAATAGCAAAATCATGAATTAGGTAAGTAGAAGGCAGCCAAAAAAAACAACTGATGTATTTTTGCCCTCACTCAGTCCTCACTTATAGGCAACACAAAAAGGGTTGGGTGCATACCTGGTCTAAACATGTATTGTTGTTAGGATCATGAGTGCTCCACATAGATGACCAGACCCACCATGTTTTCTGGGACACATATCATATATACACATTGATGGGCAGCACATGATCAGGATAGCCCTGTTATATGGAGAATTATTCAGAAGTAGGTGTATTAGATTGAGCAATTAGGCAATGAAGAGTCCAGTAGAATATGCATTATACATACTGCAGGACAACCCTTATCATGTGTTTTCATAAATATGACATTATATGTGTCCCTGTAAACACATTAGATCTGGTCACCCTGCACATAGGTAGCATATATGTCTACTCTAAATATTTATCCCTCAAGTATTATCCTTATTAGCCTCTTCCTTGTTGTTGAGATTATATAACAATCTCCTTAGATGTTGATTTCTTACTTGATATGTTAGCTGTTTTTTGCTGTTGTTTCTGTGTTCATTAGAAATTATTAAGTACAGTCCTTGTGAAGCCCTTCATGTTACTTCCTAGTATTATCAGACATTTTATACAGCACTTCCCACTACATTATATCAGTCTACAGTGATCATCAGATAAGCAGGTGGAATTAAGACTCTATCACCGGAACCTGAGGCAGTTATGAGCATATAATTGAAATGCTCAATGTATCTAAATCCACTACAGCACGCATTAAAGCAGTAAATAGTATTTAGCTTTTATAGTGTGTAATATTTTGCATTATTAAATGGTGAATATGTTTGTGAGGCCTACAAAAGCCTATAGAAAACTAAATTGGATAAAGAGATCTGCAGTAAGAAAATAAAAAAAATGTTGCCTCATTTTATTTTAAAAGAATGTATCCATTTTCAAAATGTTTACCCCAGATAAATTGTTAATTTAAGATTACGTAGTATTCAGAGGAAATTAGAACTGCTCTGTCAACTTATTTTTCTTTAAGTTTCCTGTTCCTTGTGCACCTTTTAAATAAAGGCAAGGAAGTGATTATAACTGTAGAGATATATTATCATCAGACTAGAAGATTTGTTTTGGGCAGAACGGAAATTAGGCTAAATTTGGTGTTCTGCAAATTTCCTGAATTCCAAACCTATGTGTACCCAAATTACGAAATTACCAAAACACAAAATGCTGAATATGTTCTAAACACCGCCAATTGTGCAAAAACAGTCATTTGATTTAGGGTTGAAAAAAAGATGATTGATACCTAGAGGACAATCACTAAATATTGATTTTATTCACAAATCAAGTGATAAATGAGCAATAGATAAAAAAAAAAAACAGTAGGTGCAGTAAAAATATATATTTGTATATTTATATATTACATACTTATTAACAAATATATAATATGTAAATACAGATTTGTTTACTGCTCCTCCAATTTTTTCCTCTATTGTACCTTCTACACGGATTGGCCTATTCTTGTTTCTTTTTGGTTTATTCTTTGTGTGTAATTTCCGAACCGACATTCGGTAGACATTTCTACTGGGACTTATCATTAATATATAGAATGCTTTGGTCAAGCTCACTAAAACTATGTTTTACAGAGAAAGTTTATCACTAAACTCTGAAATATGGCAAATTGAAAACAGAATTGTGAAATTTAGAACAGATGTATGCAAACTATTGCACAAGCATGACATGCAAGGTGCATTTGCACGGCATGAAAGGCTGCGGGACCCAAACAGACTGGGGAGATCTAACAGGGATCCAAGTGAGACTTATTATGATACCTGTGTTTAATAAGGGGTGAGGGGAGATAAGGCGTGGCCCTCAATTCACTTGTGAATTAGGAGGAAATTATCTCAGATTACTTCCTTCCAATGCTTAAAATAAGTAACTCTGCAAGAGGAGAGCAGCCTGGCACTGCCCTTGCCCTGACCAGCCAGGTAGCCATTGGGCCCTAGGGAAACCCCATCTGCTGCTAAATGGTAAGCAAAAAAGAGGATGGCTATAAAAACAGCATTGTCAGTGTGTTGGTGTAGTAGTTTGTGGGGCAATGTGTGTGTTTAGCAGTGTTATTTTGTGTATAGGAGTGTGTATGTGAGTCGTGTAGTGCCTGGCAGTGTAAATGTCAGTGTGTACTGGTGTGTGCATGTGTCTGGCAATGTGTATTGGTGGCTATGTGTGTATCCCATGACTGTGGCGAGAATGTATTTTTTGTGTGTGTCTGTGATTGCAAATGCAGCTTGTGCATCTATTCCCACGTAAAAAAGAAAATAAAGGGCTGCTTTCAGATTCTACTTTCACAAGGAATTACTGTCATGATTTGGGGAACCCAACACGCTAACACACACACACACAGAAAAGGTGCAGTACCGGACCTTAGAGTGGCCGGGCTAAGCACACACAGAATAGTCAGGAGACAAGCCGAGTAAGGGGAACCAGAAGACAGGATAACGAGAAACAAGCTGAGGTCAAAGGGTAGGAGAAAGTCACAAAGTCAGATTAACAAGCCAGAGAGTACATAACCAGAAACACAAGTTCAGTATCAATACTAGCAAGCAAAGACCACAACAGGGCAGGGAGGAACAGGAAAGGTAAGTATTTAAACCATCAGGTTAATTCTGATTGGATAATTTCCAATCAGAATTAACAATCACACGTGGGAGATATCTAAACCTCCCACTGTGATTGAGGCACTGTGCCTTTATCGTCGGGTCAGGTGACTGACCCCGGCATGTCATATCTTGGGCGGTCTCCCAGCGTGCAGAGTCATACATGCTGCCGCTGGGGGACGTGGAGGAAGACGCGGGCGGCATCCGAGGCTGGAGGGATGCCGCTCGCCGAGCCCACGTGGAGGATGGGACCGCGGATGGCTGGAGGGTGAGTACTGCGAGCGGAGTGCAGCCTCTCCTCGCAGCCGCCCACGGGATCCCGACAATTACCACTTAGACATTCTTAAGGATAAAGGTTCTCAGTTTGCATTCAGTGTTCTATCCTCTCTATCCTCTTAATAACACTTCATATACGCCTAATTTTTGCAGTATATTTTTGTCTCCCTCCCTTCTTGGCAACTTCCCATTAGTGATTATGTCGTGTTGGCCAGGAAATAGAAGAATTATTACGCATACTTACCAAAATGTTCATTTCCTGGACACTTCCATGGCAACAGATTTGTTACTTGATATTTCCTGTCCTGACTGTTGAGTGGAGATTTAACCCATTGCTGCTATGGAAATGGCTAGGAAAAATGAAATTCCGGTATGTGTGGGTTATGAATTTTCCTACTCATCACATCCCCAATAATTTTGGGAAACATAAATATGTATAACAAAATATGAGCTGTGCATATTTCAATATTTTTATTTTAATGTATTTCTTGCTTGATTTATTAAGAAAGTGGATCTTTTTACTATTGAAAAAGGTATTAGTGAAGTATTAAAAAAAACAGACGTTAAGCTTGGTCATAGGAGCCAAAAATGCTAAAAATTATTTATAATCAGACCAAAAAGGAATCACAAAAGTCAATGTAAGACAGCAGTATCTTAAGAGATTATCTAATATATAATGTGATTGTAATGAGTAAAATGTAGTTTTAACAATTTTACAATCACTGATTTAGTACAGAACATAATCCTGGGAAGAAAACCTCAATGTGAGTTATATTTAATTCTGCATTGAGGCAACTTACAATCAATACTGTAAATTAGTAACATAAAATAAAAAAAGAAAATGTAAAACTTATATCACGTGTTATTACAATTATATAATGTATCCATTGTTTTCTACATTTTCATGGGACTTCTGTTACTTTTTTTTATATTGAAATTTTATAAGCATATGCTGTTAATTTGTACATGCCAATACTATATAATATTTGAATATAGCACTATCTATACTAAACATGCATCTAAAGGTGTACATTGGCATCTTTTCAAATATATATGATTGGAGATATGTAAAGTACAATTTAGTTAGGCTGAGCTTGCACATTCTGCTCTGATAAGCAATTTTATTTAGAATGGCAATATCTCCCAAAAAAAGCTTTCCCAGCTGGAATGCTTCTAACCATTCTTGTGTAAAAACATTTTTAATACTATTATCTATTACGTAACAAATTAATGCCACCCATTGTATCTCTTTCATCCTGAGTTAAAAAATGTAAACATTGTAAACACTCCTGATTTTACAAGCCTTGATCACAATCTGTTGCTTGATAATTATCTACATGTTGATGACTGCCAATGAGCCATTAATTATTTTGACATAATCATATTTTTCCAATACTTTTAAATAACACTTATGACATTATTGGTTTGAGCTAAAATGGCATACTCCTCATGTTAAGTATTAATCCAAAGAAACTATACCAACAAACTAATCAAACTATTTTTAATTTATCAAAATCAAGTCAATAGGACTTCATAAATCAATAAACACAATGTTTGTATAATTTATTAACACCTCAAACATATTTGAATGAGTTTACTCATGAGAAGAATGAACACCACATTAGGCATGTGCATGGGGAAAATTTTCGGTTTGGTTTGGCATTTGGAAATTCCGGATTTTCGCAATTCGGGACTTCGGCAATTCGGCACTTCAAGACTTCGGAACTTAGGCAACTTCGGCACTTCGACACTTCGGAAATTCGGCAACTTCGGAACTTCGGCACTTCAGCACTTCGGAACTCCGGCACTTCAGCACTTCAGCACTTCGGAACTCGGCACTTCGACACTTCAAAATTTCGGAACTTCGGCATTTCGGAATTTCGGGACTTCGGAACCTCGGGACTTCTCTTGCAGCCGCTTGGTAGATAACTCCCTAATTCCCACGGTATTAGGGAGTTATCTACCAAAAGGCTGAAAGACCTAAATTGGTCTTTCAGCCAAATTTACAAATACTAAGTAAAAATTACTTAGTATTAGTAAATTTTGCCCCTACTCGCTATACCGCGAGTAGGGGCATGTCTAGTAAACAGTGAGCAGCCTGTGACTGCTCACTGTTTAAAAAAAATAAAAAATTTGGGCCCCCACCCCTGAGTGGCAGGTGGGGGCCCTAAAGTAAAATAATGGGGGGGGACCTATTGTCCTCCCCACTGTCTCCCACCCCCGAGTAGCGAAAAAAATAATCCTTCTTCACCCATGGAGGGCTCCGCGCAGACTGTTCTCTGCAGGGCGGGGCAAGGCTTATAAAGCCTTGCCCCGCCCAGCAATTAGGCTCAGAGCACTCTGATTGGTGGGTTTAAGCCATCCAATCAGAGTGCTCTGACAGGTAAATGCAGAGACTGACAGGTAAGTCTCTACATTTACCTGTCACAGCACTCTGAGTGGTTGGTTTCAAATCCACCAATCAGAGTGCTCTGTGTCATTTTATACAGCGTGGGAAAGTTCTTTGGAATTTTCAGGCTGCTCACTGTTTAATAGACATGCCCCTACTCGCGGTATAGCGGTAGGGGCATAATTTACTAATACCTAGTAATCTTTACTTAGTAGTAGTAAATTTGTCTGAAAGACCAATTTAGGTCTTTCAGCCTTTTAGTAGATAGCTCCCTAATACCGTGGGAATTAGGGAGTTATCTACTTATTCATTCCTGTCATTACTTTGACTGGCCAAGTAACTTACATTTTATATGAATGTATGTTACTTGATTGTTGTAAGTGTTGCAAATGCTTACAGCTGAATCCTGGCTATGTTTGTTTACTTTTTATTTAAAATTGTTTACAATGTAACATTCTTCTTCTTTCACTGGGCAAGTATATTAGTACTTAGGCAATACTATGCTTCGGAACTTTGACACTTCAGAACTTCGGCAACTTCGGCACTTCGACACTTCGGAAATTCGATAATTTCGGAACTTTGGGAGCTCGGCAATTCGGCACTTCGCAATTCGGCAATTCGGACATTTGGAAGTGCCTGAATGTCTGAATTGTCCGAAATTCGTCCGAATTCATATTCGGACCGAAACGAATTGCACGTCTACACCACATGTACAAGTTGATGACATGTGGAAGAAACATGATCAAACCTATGCTAATTATTTCTGGTTCATTAATAAATGAAACATACAAATAAGCACTCCCCAATCTGTGACTCAAATGTGATGCTCAGCTTTCTTTTTTTTTCTTTTTTATAAAAAAAATGCAAATTACATCACAATTCAGTTCCAACTGAGCAATCAGGGCACCTATTGCAAATGAGAAGAAATGATAAAAAATAATGTTTAATTTCTCTCTGTATGTGCTCACTTTGCTGTGTTCCAGGTGCTAGCAACAAAGCTGTAAGACAACACTCTGCTTATTTGAAACCTGATGGGTGTGCAGTCTCTGGGTTCACACCATTCCCACATACAGTGAATATAATAATAGAGCCAAAACACCAATATGTTTATGGAGTGTTAATTCTGCTAAGAAGGACCCATGTTGATGCTGGGAAACCCCCTGGCGGAATAAAGACACCACAGAACTATTTATTAGTGTTTTGATGTATTATTATATTCAATTCTAGGTGCTAAGGAGAGATCTTATAACAATAGCTGATAGACAGTCAAGAAGCACCCCGCTCCAGTATAATTCAATGTTAGCTCTACATTAAATGTTATGTTTCTTACCTCATAAATGAAGATTTGCTGAATATATGGGATTAGTAAACACAATGTTAAGTGACAGTTCTGCTTTAACTAAAAAACAATATTTTATGTCTGTGGTTTATGACTACTAGTGTGAAAATCGATGTAATACATTTGTATGACTGAATACACATTTTTTTTTAAAGAGAGATAGTTATGAGTATTACAGAAGGGTATTAAAGAAGAAACTATGTAACCCATTGAAAACAAACTATTTCAAATATATTTTGGGATAAGCAGATCGGATGCTCACCCTCAAGGAAATTCCAGAATGACTTAATATTCTATAGGAATATTTTGTGCAAGACTTTGTGTTTTATTAAAGTGTTGGCTTTATTAATCCTGTGAGGATTTATAAACAGAATTTTTTTTTCAAAAGAAAGTATTAGAGAAATAAGGCAAAATATATGGGTGCTCTTTAGTTAAAGGGACACTCCAGACCCCTAAAACACATTAGCTTGCTGAAAAGCTTTAGGTGTGAAGAATGTGCCCTATTTTTTCATTTTGCAAAATGTGCTGATTTAAAGAGAAATTCTCACTTTTATAAATTAAACTGGCTACACCCTCTGGCTTTCAAGCAGGGTCCTGTTACTTCCTTGTTTGGTTAGCTTATTTGCACTGAATTCACAAGGCAGCTATTGCCCAGAGTATCTGCCTTTCAAATACTTCTCATTCCGCTGCATTGGGAAGTCTGTGATTGAACAGTCCCATAAAGGCTGGGTGGGGTTAGAAGAGGAGGGCTTGCAATGGCTGCAGACAAGAGATGTACAGTTTTTGCATGATGGTTTTAGCTATAACTACAAATAAAAAAAATGCATAATTAAATAAATTTGTATTTATTTTGTATTTGGGTAGTGGAGTGTCCCTTTAACTATCATTTCACTAAACAATGAATTCATTTGAATTGTATCAACATTATTATAAATTGCACTTACTTGTAGTGTTTTTCTATATTTTCCTTTGAAACATTATTTATTATCTCACTAAGAAAATTGGTTTCACTTGAAGAAGCTGGTCCAATTTCTATAGAACAATTTGAGCTGTAAGAATTTCTGTTTGAAAAATGACCTATTAAAAATCCTGGAATAAATATAAAAAGAAATGTGCAAAAAAATTTGACAATAGTACAAACGTGCTTGGAGGATCTCTTGGGTTCTTGTTCAGTATAGTGTGAAAAATATTCAGGTTCTTCTTGCAAGCGTTGAAAACGTCCTTTGGGTGAAGTGGCTGGCTGAATGGATGTACTACTGTACACATGGTTGTGCTGGTTTGTACTAGGACTATGAGTAAAGTGATTTGTTTGGAATTGATCAGCCTCTTGCAATTCTGTTTCCATATCCCATTCTAGCTCTAATGGGGGCTGAATGTCATCACTCTCAATGTAAGGAAGGTCAGAGCCAGTCCATCCAAGTTTGCGATAGGTAAGTTCTTGCCCTGTAGAAAAAAAAAGATAAAGCATAAGAACATGGCACTTTCTAATCCAGAAGTAGTGACTTCTATATTCTGAGCTACTAATAGCTATATCATCTTATGTTTGTCTTTTTCCGAATTGTACAGTGCTGCGGAATATGTTGGCGCTTTATAAATGGCAGTAATAAATAAATAAGGCACCAAAAAAAAACCACGTTACATATACCTATCCTCTTTTATAAAAGATCAAAAACAACACACACTGTCAATTGTTTTATTAAAAGCATCCTTATCTCCACTGTAGCAGATTAGGTTAATTGCCTAGAAACAGTTAAAATGATGTAATTAATGACAATCATCTAAGCACAGCTTATTTTTGGGAAATTAAGTGACTATCATTACATCTCAATAGTGCACACTCAGGATACTGGGAAGTTTATAAAAATAAATTATCCGTAGAGCACAAAATTGCTGCAAGCATATATCAGTATATTACAGAAAAGCTGCAAAATAATTTCAAATGTCAAATTAAATATAGTTCCCCAAAAATAGTGTTTTTTTTTTTTGCAAAATTATAGATTCCAAAATTTATGACATGACAAATGCAAAAACTATTCAAACCTAAACATACAATATGAAAAGGTTCCATTGTTTAATTCATAGAAGGTTTATGAGCTCTCTTGATATTAATTGTAGAAAATTCTATTGTATTGCTATCAAAAACATAGAATTATGTTTTGCTGGGTCACATTTTCTCTTGCTGTACTGTATTTACAGATGGCCTTGACTGTTATAGAATAAAACAATCCATCTTTTGTCTAAATGTCAATCTTATTACAACTTTTTTTAACACGTTATTGTAATTGTCTAACATACATGATGTAGTTAAATAAGTAATATAGTATCCCATCACCTCCTCCAAGTTAAAACAAAAATGTATTGGTGCTTTTATGTAAAGCAGGTCTGTCACTTTGAAAAATTTGTTTTCAAATTAAACTTTCATTGTACCTCTATTTCTTTTTATTTATTTATTTATTTAAAAAAAAAATTAAATCTTTATTTTGTAGTGCACATAAGTACGAACAGACGTACATGCATTGTCACAACAGCATAGGCACATGATTCAATGCCGTACATAGTAGTATAAAGACATGGCAACTATAGACGATGCAGGCAGTTGTATCCAGCTAGAGAGTAGGACAGGAGTAGCAACAAATTGAAGAGATACAAGTGCAAACCTGTCGGCCTGTGGTACATCAGGACTTTCCTCTGGCCCCAGATCTGTCTGAGAGCCAGCATCATTAGTCTACAGACTTGGGAGTCCACTGGGATCAAGTCCTTCCCCTGGTCAGAGTAAGCAGAGGGTCGAGGTGGTAGGCACCTTTTATGTGAGCAATCTACCACTTGTGTTGCAGATGCCTGGAGGTGGTGCCTCCTTGAGCTCTCGGCTTAGACAAGCAGACTGTAGAATTTAACAGTGCTTGTGCAGTGTAAATACCTGGAGGGTTCTCTCTCCATCCCGGCAGCGCTCCTTCCCCAGATATTTCCCTCTCTGTGCAGCCCTCCGCTCTCTGCTGCGTTTTGAACAAGAATCGCTTGCAAAGACCTGTCCAATGCACTCCTTTCAAAGGCCTGCACGATGCACTCCTCGAAGAGGGCCCAAGATGCTGTGGTGACCATCTTGGAATGGTGTTCGGTCCACAAAGTAATATGCTTTTATGCACTGTCTCCAATTGGTGTGTAGTTGCTTAAGGTCGTAACACCAGTGGGGACCGGGATAACCCCCACTGGTCCGGGCCCAAAACAAGGAGTAAATGCGAGTGGTGAAGGAGCAGCCGTCTCCTCCAACCTGCTTGATGCTGTAGGCTTTCAAGGTAAGTTGAGCCGATCACTTGTTAGCTTTCCCCTGAAACTCTGTCAGATCATGGGTATGGTTGAGGCAATTATTGTAGATTAGTTTGCAAGTGAAAATTGTGTTACATGCTCCTGCAATATGTTGGTATTGGATTGCCAGCTGAGAGCTCCTGCTACACACGTTTGCCTCAGTTGGCTGTCAGGCCCGCTCCCTGTTTTTTTTTTGTTTTTTTTATTTACTTTTTTTTGTTTTGGAAGTATAGAGAATGAAAAGTACGGATTATGGGGAGCATGTTCTCTAGCAATTTTTGATAATGGGCTGAGCAAAGTTGCTTTTCAGTTGCTCAGCTTATTTATAAATAATCAAACTCAAAGAAAGGCAAATAGCAGACTTTATGAAGTCAGACATCAGGCTTGTCTAATTTATAAATAAATAAAAGATAGCGGCAATTGGGGAAGCATAATTACAATGCAAGGGGAAAAACGAAAACCAAAAGAAAAAAGAAATACAACAGTGTTTATTTCCGTAAAATTAAGATATTATAACTTGTTTTTTTGTTTTTTTACCAATCACAGGGTTTTCTTACACACTAGTGTCATTTAAAATGTTTATAGGGAAAGCAAACAATTATAGCAGAGCTGATTTAAAAGGGATGGAATTAGGTGAAGGTTGAAATAATGTTTGTCAGACAGCAACAAACTCAAAGTTGCTCAAAGCACCAATCACTGATTACTCAACAGCTTACCCATAGCTCAGTTAGTCTTTACATGTGCATATCTTGTTGGGGTTTTTAATTTTTAATTTTTTTTTTATTAAGGAAAAGCAGGAAAATTGGTGAAGGGGGGCAGCGGAACCATGGGACAAAAGTACAAAGGTACATTGTACTGAAAACATGATTATTACAGGTTCACTAACTGATGTTTATTAATATGAATCCTGCATACTAATAGTAAAATCATTCTTTAGGATATTATCATATTCCAGTTGTTCAAATCTATTTATCTCTTTAAGTTTTATTTGAAAACTTTCCCCTTTAAGAATAACTTATCTAGCTAAATCAACAGTCTATTTAAATACAGGGTGGTGCCTACTGATATGCTTTAATAGAGTGTCTTAAGTAATTATTTATTATGTGGAATAATATGCATTAACAAAAAATGATGACAAGAATTTTCATAAAAAGTTGGTCAATGCAAATCTGTTCCTTGAACTGTTATTGTGACTTAACAATTCATAACCTTTGTATTGAGGAAGGGACTACCTGCATTTAGTGGGAATACAACTATCATTAGCAAACTGAACATGTAACTCAGGGGGCATCCCCAAGCTTGACAAAGACCTCCTGCAAGGCCAAAACGTTTCTATATATTCTTCTGATAAATCTACTTTAACAATAAACCTTGAGTCTATCTTCTGTCTATCAGCTATAAAACTTGCCTGCTACTACTATTTTTAATTTTAAGCTATCTAGTAAAAACATTTTGGTTGGTTTATATGTAATGTGACTGCCAATTTCTATAAGAATGGCTGTTCAAATATAAATATAGTCACCAATGTGGCAAATATAAAAGATATTGTTGTTGTATGTTAGTGATTATCTCTTTCATGTTGTAAAAAAAAGTTATACAGTGTGAACACATCTTGACTATATAAAAAATCCACTTAATTTCTACACTCAACTTTAACCCCTTAAGGACAGGCGACAGATATATTCCGTCATGATTCCCTTTTATTCCAGAAGTTGTGTCATTAAGGGGTTAAGGTCCAATTCCATAAACCAACTGAATCAAATCCACTTCTTTTCTACACTGCAATTTTAAGGTGTAGACTGAAGATACTCCACCGGTTTTATTTTACTTTTGTTACTACAGTATTACTTTATTATAACAATGCTACAATTTTTACTTAAAGTTTACTACTGCAATATTGTGTACTTGCAGTTCCATGTAGATATTAATCATTTGGCTGATAGAATTTGGTTGGCAAATATTTAAACTGTATACAACAAATCTCTACTTTGCTCTACCACCCTCCCCCATCCCCCTATTGCTTGCCTGTCCAATCTGTAACCTCCCTCAAATAAGTGTGTATCTCAATTCCTTAGGCCCAATTCAACAAACCAACTGAATCAAATTCTCTTCATTTCTACACAGCTCATGGTCCTCTACCTTTTGTATTTGTCTCTTTATATTGTTCTGTCTTTCACCCCCCACCCCCCAAATGTAAAGCGCTGCGGAATATGTTGTCACTTTATAAATGCCTGTAATAATAAAATTAATGCAAAATACCAACAAAAAAAAATCCTTCCATCTGCAAAATTCTTCCACTAAAACAAAACAATATGTACAAACACCTACATTAACTGATGACAGAAGATATAAACCTGCATTCCTTGCATCTTTTATACCATGCCCCAGGAAAAATGTATTAGCAAACAAAAAGCTAAGGATAACTCACAAAAAGCAAACTATGTGCTGTATAAAATGTGAAAAGAGTCCAAGAGTGAATTGTCATGTTAGCATGTTCGTTCACAAAATGTATTGCCTAATATTCTTGTTATGTCTATTTTCTTGTGTAACAAATACTTGAGTTCTAAATTCACCCACTGTACAGCGGCAAAACCTGGTGGTGCTTTACAAATCTATAACTATTATAGATTGCATATTACATTGAGAATAGCACCTAGACATGTGTGATTCGTTTCATTCCGAATGTACATTCATGTGAATTTCATGCCATTCGGTCATTCGAATGCTTATGAATGTCCGAAGTTTCGAAGTGAAGACGTTCGGTAATTCGGAAGTGCCGAAGCTCCAAAGTTCTGAAGTAATTCAGATTTCTGAAACGTGGCAAAACAAGAGAGAGGAAGAGAAAATTACGTGAATGATGACAGGAATCTTGACCAATAAGCTAATTCCTTTTGTGCAATGACGTCATATCCTGTATGCGTCACATCTTGGCTGGCAGCAGACCCTGAAGGATGTGCTGTAAGAGCACAGTAAGTACTTTGCTCCCTCGATGCCTGGCATGGGATGTTTGTCCCATGCAGTCTCGCGCAGTCTCTACTGCGCATGACTGCATCAGACAAACATCCTTAGCCAATTATTATATAGGATATAAGTGGTAGACATGTGCAATTCATTTTGGTCCGAATGTACATTCGTAGGAATTTCATGCCATTCAGACATTTGGATGCAAATTTTTTGCCTATGCACATCCCTAATAGCATCTTGAATGCACTAAAGGGCTTTCCTGTGTCACATGGTCAAAAGTTTTGATCAGCACAACCACTCTATAGTATAGGCAACCACAGGATTCCTCAATAGTATTACATATTTAATTATGTATTGGTTTACAAGTCAATTTTCTGGTATAAACACTAGCCAGATCTTTAGAAAAATGCCTCTCTGGCTAACAGGTGTAACCTGATTGGGCATGCAAGTAAGTTGTTAATTTTAACATCTCGATGTCCACAGCTTTTGTGCCACTGAAAGGCCACGATAAAGTAAACATTGAAAATGAAAAACATATTGGTTCAATGGTATACCACCCTGTGACAGCTTTATCCACAGCACACAGAGGTACTAAGTCTTTACCTTTAAGTTTTTCCACTGTGTTCCCTAATATTTTAAGCCTCAAACATCTAATCAGGTCTCCTTGTTCTAGAACTTGTAGTAACAGAACATTCTTCATTAACCTACATTTCTTGTATTTTTAAAAAATGGCTTTATTGTGTCTTTTTCTTTCCTACAGAGTGTACATAAAAAGTGCTGAAGTCTACGAAAGTATATTTTGTTAATAAGATCATGCACCATTTTGTGGCAGGTCTTTAAATTCTTGCATCTATGACAGGTGACAGAGTACATTTAAATTATGCAAGAATCTATGAAGTAGGCATGCATGTTTTATAAGGAGGGTTCTCTAATTAGCTAGTGAATCCAGCTAATCATGAAAAACTTTCCTTTCATTGTATCCCTAAGAGAGAATAACAAAAAGATACAAAAACTGGAAAAAATATATTTAGTAATTTCAGTATAGATAGTTAAATCCATAGCACAGAGGTGAACAATGATACTGGCTCAATAATAAAAGCTGGAAAGAAATGTTCCAGGACAGGGAAATAAACTAACAGTACAGTAATACATGGTCAAGTGACATACCTTGCAAATACAATTTCCTATTTGCTCACATCAGAATAAGTTAGGTGAATGATCCATGACATTGGAGTTCCAGACAAACAGGTACCCAAAAAATGAAAATATGCATGTGAGTTGCAACCAGTTATGGAAACAGAGGTGTAAGAGGAGAAACTGCAGCTAGTTGTCTTCTGAAAAAGGGCTTCAAGATTAGGCAATAATGCATTCCATTTTTGTTTTCCATAGACTGATGTATTGAACTCTGTCTGTGACCGCTGACACCTCTTCCTGGGCCACCGTCAAATCTGCACGGAAGAAGGCCCTGATATTGACCATGAGGTCCATAATATCACGCCGGTGTGCCATGGTCCTCAGTCTGCATGCTAGGTGACAGCCCTGCTGCCTCTGGTATAGGGTCAGGGGTATCCATTAAGTCCTCGGAGGAGGATGAGGAGCAGGAAATGTCGGGCGGCGACACCATCATGGATTTAGGCCGCGTGGTGAAGAGTTACCCGATACTCTCATTTCGCTTACCAGACAGCATTTTAAGCTTTTTAGAATGCTTCCCCGTTGTTTCCCCTAGTATCAGGTGGTATGGCAGGGTCGGGTTGCTGAGATTCAGGCAGTCATATTATGTGTAAGTCGAGATATTATCAGAGCTCCTTGAATATGCAACTGCTCTCAGGTCCCTTCAAGCCCCGCCCCCTGCTAGCTATATTTTAGTGACACATTTTTTTTATGTTGCTTATACATGTCACTGAGTCAGAGAGATGGATATTCTTCTTTTGTCCCAACACTTAATGGGCAAGAAATATTTCAGGATATTGTATATTTGTTTGAAAAACATTTTCAAGACACTCAAATGATTGCCCATTGTGATTGCCCAAACCCAAATGTTTAAAGTATAGGGTCCATTTCTACTAATCTCAAACAGTATTGGAATGGGATCATCTGATGACCTTATATGTGCCCCCAAATAGTAATTAGCAATGTTAATATACTAAAATTGTATATTTATAAAGCTCATGATCAGCCACACATAGACTATATATATATACAATCCTGGTGTGAGTTAAATGGATACTATAAACACCACTTCATCCCATTGAAGTGGACTGGGTTCCATTTCTCAACTCATCCTCCCCCCGTCCCCTTTAAATGGGGAAATATGAGAGTAAAACTTAGAGAGACCACCTGCCTGGTGCAGTACAGTGTATGGCCACACAAGCACACTAGCCTCACAATGCGTTATAGGTCAGCAGCAAGGGAGAAAAGGTAAGTAAAAGTACTTAACTTCTTCCTGGTGAGGGCAGTTCACCTAAATGACCACAAGGGCACTATAACATTAGGATTACACATTTGTATTCCTAACACTATAAGTGTTCTATTAAACTGCTTACATAAAATATCCATGTCAGCTGTAATGAAAGAGCACTCTAATATTTAACCAAATATTTTTCAACATTCATTACAAATCTTCAGCAGAGTAGGAGACTACTCCAGCTAGCTTATGTTTGCCCTCAAAATGTCATGACATACATGGTACGGTATCATATAATCTTCTTTTGAATAATGCGCTTTCATCTTCTTACACTTATTATCATAAGCTGCTCACTTTTCTGCCACTTCCTTTTGTCTGCCCACTGATGGCTTGTTGCAGACTGTCTTCTTCTGAACTTCTTCTAGTGATGCATCTATTCTACCATGAACTGTGCCTCCTCAATGGATGTCTCATATAGAACAAAGGCTTGTGTAGCTCTATCAGAAAGTAGGAAATATAAAATAAGCTAAACCAATAATAGATCTGTACAAAGCAGCCAATTAAAATTTACAATTGAATGATTATTATTTGTATTTCTATAAAGTCAACATATTCCACAAGATTCGATAATTTGAATACAGTGGACATGTTGCGGTCACCGGCCTGGCGAGTCTCACGGCCGTGCCCGACCTGCACGACCGCGCCGACAACACGAGCTTACCTGCTCGTCGGCGAGCCGGGAACTGCTCCCCCAGGTCTTCCGGGCATCACGCCCAAATCCAACATGGCGCCGACCGTGTGGTCGCGTCAATGGCCAGTCCCGCCCCCGAGAGTTATACCAACGTGTGCGTGACATCACTACGTCAACGCACACGCACGTTTTGGGGTCAGAGGTCGCCCTCTGACCAATCACAGCATAGATAGGGATATTTAAACCCCTAACTCACCCCAGTACTTTGCCCTGTCGTGGTTTCCGTTTCCTGGTTTCCTGAGAGTGCTATTTTCGTGTTTCTGATTTCCTGGTATCCTGATCTTGGCTTTTTCCCTGGTTATTCTGATTTCTGGTTTCCCTGACTTGGCTTGTTTAAACGGTATTGAGTATTTTCTGGCTTCCTTGACCTCGGCTTTCCCTTTGACCATTCTCTGTCTCTAGCGTATTAGTCCGGCCATTCTAAGGTCCGGTTTACGCTCTGTCCTTTCATTTCCCTTTCCTTATATATGTATATGGTTACATAGTTTCTGCGTGCTGGACCACACTAGTAGTCGTGACATTACGACAGGGCCCTGGATCCTGCAGAACTATGCAAACATATGATTGCTTGTGAGAGTAGGGTGGAGGATATGGACCACAGGTTAGACCAATTTGCCCAGGCATTTCAGACCTTGCTCCAGAGGACTGCCTATTTAGAGGTTCCCCCTGTACCACCTGTGGTTCCACCACCTGTAGTGGTTCCCGTACCACATAAACCACCGTCCATAACCCTTTCACCTCCCCCTCATTACGGAGGTGATTCCAAAGAATTTAGAGGTTTTTTAAACCAAATTGAATACCACTTCGAAGCCTCCCCAGGTTCATTCCCTACAGATAGATCAAAAATCGGCTATCTGATGAACCAATTAACAGGAAAGGCCTTAACCTGGGCTAACCCCTTATGGGAGAGTGGAGACACAGTAGCCCGTGATTACAGTGTCTTTCTCACAGCTTTTAAGGCTACTTTTGAACCTAAAGGCAGGGAGAAGAACGCTGCCAAAGCCCTTATGAGAATAAAACAAGGCAGTCGCTCTGTAGCTGATAACGCAATAGAATTCAGAACACTGGCGTCCGAAGTTGACTGGACCAATAGTGGTCTGGTGGCTGCCTTCTCTGAAGGTCTAGCTGAGAGTATATAGGACGAGACCGCAGCCAGAGACCTTCCGGTTAATCTGAATGAGTTTATAGCGTATATGATAGACATCGATAACAGGCTCAGAGAAAGAGAGAAAAACAAACAACGTAATAGACGTCCTAATTTGTCCATAGCCCCTCGTTTCTCAAATCCAGTAGTGAGTAGCCAAGCTCCTCCTCCAGAACCTGAACCCATGCAGTTGGGTAGTGCTAAACTCACTGAGGCAGAGAGACAACACAGACGTAATGAAGGGCTATGTATGTATTGTGGCAAAAAGGGACATCAAAGATTATCATGTCCGGTTCGGCCGGAAAACTCACACACCTAAGGCACGTACGGGGACCGACCTTAGGTGTGATGTATATGTCCCCTAAATTGACTAAGAACCGTTTCCTTGTCAGAGTTACCTTGTCTTTTAAGAAAAACACTGTTCAGTGTGAGGCTATGATTGACTCTGGGGCAGCGGAGAATTTCCTAGACAAAGAGTTCTCTGCAAAATATCTCCTGCCCTTAAGACAGAAAGAGAGACCTATAGCAGTTGAGGCCATTGATGGAAGGCCTCTTACCCCTCACACACGAAACTCTGCCAATCACTGTCTCAGTGGGTATTCTTCACTCTGAAGAGATGGCCTTTCAAATCATCTCTTCACCTACATGTCCGATAATACTCGGTTTCCCTTGGCTCCTGAAACACAATCCACGTTTGGATTGGGTTGAAGGAGAGATTGTGAGTTGGGGTGACAGATGCAAAGGTGTTTGCTTTAAGCAGATACCACAACCAATTGGTACCATTAATGTTCCTATTGCACCTCCCTTGACCACACAGATACCGCCGCAGTATTTGGATTTAAAGGAGGTATTTAACAAAGCCCAGTCAGAGGGGTTACCTCCACATAGACCCTATGACTGTACCATAAATTTATTACCAGGTACTATGCCTCCCAAGGGAGGAGTATATGCTTTGTCCCCCCAAGAAAATCTTTGTTTAGAAGAGTATATAAAGGATGCTCTCAGAAAGGGTCATATCCGTAGATCCTCCTCACCTGCCGGGGCTGGGTTCTTCTTTGTCTCTAAAAAAGAAGGAGACCTACGCCCCTGTATCGACTATAGGGGTTTGAATAGGATTACTATAAACAATGCCTACCCTATTCCCCTTATATCAGAGCTGTTTGACAGATTGAAAGGAGCTCGAGTCTTCACTAAGCTCGATCTCAGAAGTGCGTACAACCTAGTCAGGATTAAGGACGGTCACGAATGGATGACTGCATTTAACACAAGAATGGGACATTATGAATACCTGGTTATGCCGTTTGGATTATGTAACGCTCCAGCGGTATTCCAGGATTTTATTAACGATGTCCTAAGAGAGTACCTTCACATGTTCGTTCTAGTGTACCTGGACGACATTCTCATCTATTCCCCAGACCTAGAGACACATCACGAACATGTGAGAGTAGTACTTAAAACCCTGTTACAGAACGGTCTTTACTGTAAACTGGAGAAATGCCAGTTTGACCAAACGGAGATGCAATTCCTTGGATACGTTATATCTCCGTCTGGTTTCCAGATGGATCCCCGCAAGCTGGAGGCAGTCTTACAGTGGCCGTTGCCCAAGGGCCTTAAAGCTACACAACGCTTTATAGGTTTTGCGAATTACTACCGCAAATTCATTAAGGGATTTTCTTCCGTAATTTCTCCTATAACCAATTTAACCAAAAAAGGAGCAAATTGTATATCTTGGCCCAAAGAAGCAAGAGAGGCATTTGAACAGTTAAAATCTTTATTTTCCTTAGCACCTGTCCTGACCCATCCTGATCCAACCAAACCATTTATCCTAGAAGTGGATGCGTCAGAAACAGGAGTTGGAGCCATTCTGTCTCAGAGAGAAAGTCCTGATACGCCTTTACATCCCTGTGGATTTTACTCTCGCAAACTCATACCTGCAGAGAAGAATTATGACATAGGGAATAGGGAACTTTTGGCCATTGTACTTGCCCTTAAGGAATGGAGGCATCTCTTGGAAGGTCCAAAAGAGCCACTTTTGATCTTTACTGATCATAAGAATTTGGCTTATATTGGGGACGCTAAGAGACTGTCCTCTCGTCAGGCTAGATGGTCATTGTTCCTCTCCCGATTCAATTTCGTAATTACTTATAGGCCTGGAACTAAAAACACCAAGGCAGATGCACTTTCTAGACAGTTTGAGACAGAGGAAGTTCCTGAACAAGAGATATATCCTATTATACCTCCAGAATGCCTCATTGCCACCACAGTTTCCGAAGTGTCTTCTCCACTCTTCTGTGCCATAATAGCAGATCACCCGTGGGAAAACCTCCGGACAAACTGTATGTGTCACCTCCGTTAAGAAAAAAGGTACTAGATTTATTCCATGATAACCTCACAGCGGGCCATCCTGGAGTCCATAAAACCCTCTCTGCTATCTCCAGGAGGTTTTGGTGGCCTACTCTTAGGAACGATATCAAAGATTATGTGGGGGCATGTCAAATATGTGCCGTTTCTAAAGTTCCTCCTAGATCGCCCCCTGGACTGTTACAACCACTGCCCATACCTAATGCTCCATGGACCCATTTAGCCATGGATTTCATTGTGGATATACCCAGTTCAAACGGGTTTAATACAGTCCTTATGGTTATCGATAGATTCTCGAAGATGGCACATTTTATCCTACTTAAAAAAATTACCATCTGCTCAAGATCTAGTTCAGATATTCTTGAGAGAGATCTTTCGGTTGCACGGTGTACCCAAAAGCATAGTATCTGACAGAGGTACCCAGTTTATTTCTAGGTTTTGGTGTTCCTTTTGTAAACAATTGGGCATCAAACTCTCCTTTTCGTCAGCTTATCACCCTCAAACAAATGGAGCAGCAGAGAGGGCTAATCAGTCTTTAGAAGCCTATTTACGTTGCTTTATCAATGCCAATCAGTCTAACTGGTATGAACTCTTACCCAATGCTGAGTTCGCCAGGACGCCAGGTTCCGTCCATGAAATTTGCCCCTCGGTACATAGGTCCTTTTCGAGTCATCCGACGTATCAATCCAGTGACCTATTCCTTGGCACTTCCTGCTCATATGAGGATTGCAAATACATTTCATGTGTCTCTACTCAAGCCCCTTACTTGCAATCGATACACCAGGATATCCACACCTCCTCCACCCTTGGTAGTGGGTGACCAAGAGGAATACGAAGTTCGTTCTATCATGGATTTCAAAATGTCCAGAGGTGTCTTGTCCTATCTTGTTGATTGGAAGGGTTATGGTCCCGAGGAACGTTGTTGGGTTCCTGCTGACCGGGTTAATGCGCCCCGTCTTGTCCGGTCGTTTCACAACCGCTTTCCTCTTAAGCCGGGTCCTTCTCGCCCGGTGCGCGGTCTTCGATTGGGGGGTACTGTTGCGGTCACCGGCCCGCCGAGTCTCACGGCCGTGCCCGACCGGCACGACCGCGCCGACAACACGAGCTTACCTGATCTTGGCTTTTTCCCTGGTTATTCTGATTTCTGGTTTCCCTTACTTGGCTTGTTTAAACGGTATTGAGTATTTTCTGGCTTCCTTGACCTCGGCTTTCCCTTTGGCCATTCTCTGTCTCTAGCGTATTAGTCCGGCCATTCTAAGGTCCGGTTTACGCTCTGTCCTTTCATTTCCCTTTCCTTATATATGTATATGGTTACATCGTTTCTGCGTGCTGGACCACACTAGTAGTCGTGACAGGACAGATGAAACCAAAAATGCCACATGAACAATAGCAGGCCAACTGTAGAAAGTCAATGTATGTTAGAAGTGGAGAGCAGTCAGTAGAGTAAGTGGAGGAATAAAATATTCCAAAGAGAGTTCCAAACAGCAGTGCCTGTAACAATATGTCATGTCTCATAAGAATCAGATGTCAAAGTAGAACTCTCTTGGGGGAAGGAGTCTGTTTCGGTGGCGTACACACAACCCATGGGGCCCCGGTGCAAAACTGATCCACTTTTCCTCCTCTCTAACACTCCACTCTCTAACACCCCACCCACGACAGACACACACACACAGACACACACTGACAATCCATATCCATCGGCTGACCCTAACAGCATAGGCCACCCGATTGGCACCTTAACATGCGGCCCCGGTGGGGCCGCAAATGATGATGGCAGGCACCCGGCCGAAGGGGTCTGCATGAGTGACGGACCCAGTCGCAGCTGCGACCCCTGCGACCGCTATATGTACTCCAGTGGTCTGTCTCCTTTCTGGTGATAGTTGGTAAGCTCTGAAAATGTTTTAATACCGAAGGAAACTCATTTTTTAATTCATTACTGCTTACATTACTTATTGTGTCATGTAAGCAGCTTATTCAGCAGAAAAAAATGACCTTGTTCTTTTAATATAATTCATATAATGTTTGGATATTGTTTAGTATTATTTTTAAAATGGTTTACATTTAGCTATTATTTATACATGGAAAAAAAACGATAACTACACACAAACACACAGTCCTTAAAACTGAGAATACATTATCTGTGGTGATGGACTCTAGGGGCAAACTGTAAGCACATGATAGAATGCATATACAAGTTTAATTTTGAAGTGTGCATTAATAACTGATTGACTGATTTTACCTGTCCTGTGAGCAATTAAAAACATTCTTCATTTAGTGATTAAATAGTTGAAAAAAGTGGTGTAAAATAAAGCATGCCCTTTTGAATCCATCTCAGCAGTGCCAAAAACCTGATGCATTGCTCTACCTAATGATGCTAATATATACATACATACATGTACTATTTTCCATGATTTAGCTGAAACTGACATATATTGATCTTCATGGATGCAGTCTGTATCATGAAAACTGTCAAATGAAACCTATATTTGTCGTGAACATTTACAGCAGATTTATGTGTAAATAACAGAATGCAAAAAGCTAAAAAATGAGTTTCCATAGCAACCCTTGCTGCAAAGTTCCTGAAAGAAAATAACAAAAATACTCTACAGAATTGTTTGAAAGGTTCATTATTCCTTGAGCTAAAAGTAAACCCTCCACCTGCAGGCCATGCTAGCCATGAAATATATTTGTGTAGGTCTGGGGCATAATATTTGCCACGGTTTTACAGAATGCCATTGGTATAATATGCTTTAGTAACCTTTAACCTCGTTCTGTCCCATGTTGAAATGAGCTGTCATATCTGAGAAATGTCACAGCTTGATCATTTGGTTTCTGTCTTGGTTTATATGAAGGCTATTTAAAATTACTATGACATATTAGATATAATTTAGTACACACAGTTGTGTAGTAAAAATGTGCTTGGGAATCACAATACCTTCAAATAAAATTCAAGAGATGTTTGCATGAACAATATAGAAATAAAAACACCCTCTAACGTATATATGTACATAAAAAGGCACTGCTGGACCACTTCATCCAATACACAAGATCCAGTACACTCACTGATCCACTAAACATCAACTTCAAAGCTTATAGATTTTATTAGGTTTTTTTTTTCAAAAACACTAATCTAGGCAAACATTATGGGTGTTTAGTTACAGCATATGATCATAGATTTCATAAGCCTGCCACAACATCAATGTACCTCATTTTTGGCAGGTCTTACTCTAACAGCCTATTGTCTTCTCTTATAAGATTATTCCACTTACTTGGGGGGGAGGGGGGGGTAGGGGGGAGAAATTCCATCTAGGACTCTCTGCAGTACAATATTAAATAGGGCCTTGGGATGGCCCTATTTCCCGAAGTAAGTGGGCTGAAATTTTTTTAAAAAGCCATGCACTGCAGGATGACCTTGACCATTGTGCAGTTGTTAAGGGGTTATAACAGGTTATATGAAGTATCCAGTTTCACCAATACCTCATTGTCTGTTGTTTTAATAAAATATAAGGACACAGATATTTGATTTATGGTTCAGTGGCCTCCATGATGCATTGCCAAGCTCCTGTTTCTGTATACTGCTGACCAATTGTGGTGTGTTTAACCTCATGACAGACTGTTACAAATTACTTAACTGTGAATTCCTTTTCCCATTGTTCCCCTTTGTTATGCTCTTTTCAGTATTTTAGGGATTTTCTTGTAATGTTGATACTTCATAGTGAATATACTTTTATTTACGTATGCAAGTGAAATTAACAAAATTAAAAAAAAATATATTTTTTTATAAATTAGCTTTTTTTGAGTGTTTATATCTTTCCTATTATACTTGATACATTGAGTTTGGGTCTACCATTTGGAATCAGCTTGGAGTCTCCTTGAACTCCACATCTTTATTTATTTATTTTATTTATCTTTTTTTAACTTTTTTGGTGCAGTGTTACATATATTAATTTAAGTCTCCATTATATTCCAACTAATAACATTTATAGGCAGTTTGTCAGCTCTCGATAAGTCTTTTATCAGTTTGAATCAATTACATTACAGCTGTTAAAAACGTATTGGGAGCCAATGTATATCAGTTCAAATAATGTACTTGACTTTGAATTGATCATATTCAGCAATTAAGTGCCATTTTTGAGGACATTACCCTTAATAAAAGGCCTTAAAAATTATATAACAGCAAAAAGCTGTTTTTAAATGCATTTATTTTTTATTTTAGCATGTTGGCAAATAACTAAAGAAAAAGATATTGGAGTCATTACGAACCACCTTTAGTACAAGGGAGGTTTCAAACCTAATTCGTGTCCGACTTCCCATGCTGCGACTGGGGGCATGTCCGATAAACAGCCACTGGCTGCTCTCTGTAATAATACATTACACTAGTGACTGGGTCCAATCACTTTTGACATACAAAATTACTCTTCCTACTCCCCTCACACTAATAATAATAGGGGACATCCAATTAATCCAATACATGTATTAAAAATATTAAATAAATAAATATATATATATATATATATATATATATATATATATATATATATATATATATACAGGGTGGGCCAGAGTAGGGCTCGAGGAGTCAATAACTTTTTTTTAGTAATGAACAAATTTAAATGGTTTTACATACAATGAATGCAGCATAACATATTATTAATTGTTTAAACAGGTGAGTGTGTTATATAGGGGGGATCGACATGATGCATTGACAAAGGGATTACCCCAAAACATTCGTTATGTGTCCTGCAAATAAATGATAGTAGCACCTTGTTTTGTGCACATAGAAAAAAACAGAGGCTACGCAATAGTTGCTATTTTGTTTTGTGGATTCATATGCACTGCCTGAGCAACAGTGGGGGGCTTTATGCTGCATAGTGAGTGCTTTATTTTCTTGGAAGCTTTATGTATTTTTTCTCGAGTTTTCTACCATTGCTCATACTTTTTTACTCATACTTTGTGTAAAAAAAATCAATCATATCCAAATTCTACTTGTACCTTTGTGAAATTACCCATGAAGACTAATTTATATGTACCTGCAACAACATAATTGAACTACTAACAAATAAGGTATGATTACCTCTTAAATCCTACTCTGAATTCTGTCCCTCCCTATATATTTACCGATAGATGTCTTCCTTCCTTTTTTTTAATCTCCCAAAAAATCCTGTCACTTAAAATAAAAAAAATAAAAAAGTGTTGGAAATGTATTTACAATTCTGTCATTTTTATATTTTAAAAGTTATGTAAAGTTTAGATAAAAAAAAATTTCAGCCATCTTAGGATAAACATTACAGAAGATTTCAGAAGATAGAAGACATCTAATGGTATTTATATTTTTTTTTACAAGTATTGGCTTAATTGGGCTAGGGGATTGTGGATCCATAGACACTGGGTGGGGCATTAGGGGGTACTTGGTCCCTTTCTATTTTCTCTTTATACTGCCTCTCTTGGCAAACCTATTACCTCATTTGGATTCCAAAACCACCTGTACACTGATGACACTTAGATATACCTCTCATCTCCAGACCTCTCTCCTGCCGTCTTGCAACGTGTCACTGCTTGCCTTTCTTCCATCTCTGACTGGATGTCCTCCCAATGTTTTAAACTCAATCTCTCTAAAACTGAACTCCTGGTCTTTCCTCATACTAATACTGATCCTCCTCCTTCACTCTCCCTTCAAGTTAGTGGTACCCACATCAGTCTATCTTTGCAAGCCCACTGCCTTGGCGTTATACTTGATTCTGGCCTTGATTTTAATCTCCCAGAAAATCCTGTCACTTAAAAAAAAAAAGTGTTGGAAATGTATTTACAATTCTGTCATTATAATATTTTAAAAGTTATGTAAAGTTTAGATAAAAAAAATTTTCAGCCATCTTAGGATAAACATTACAGAAGATTTCAGAAGATAGAAGACATCTAATGGTATTTATATATATTTTTTAAAGTATTGGCTTAATTGGGCTAGGGGATTGTGGATCCATAGACACTGGGTGGGGTATTAGGGGGTACTTGGTCCCCTTCTATTTTCTCTTTATACTGCCTCTCTTGGCAAACCTATTACCTCATTTGGATTCCACTACCACCTGTACACTGATGACACTTAGATATACCTCTCATCTCCAGACCTCTCTCCTGCCGTCTTGCAATGTGTCACTGCTTGCCTTTCTTCCATCTCTGACTGTATGTCCTCCCAATTTTTTAAACTCAATCTCTCTAAAACTGAACTCCTGGTCTTTCCTCATCCTAATACTGATCCTCCTCCTTCACTCTCCCTTCAAGTTAGTGGTTAGTGGTGGCGTTATACTTGATTCTGGCCTAACATTTGAGCCTCACATCCAGTCTGATACCAAATCCTGTAGATTCCACCTTAAAAATATAGCCCGCTTCCCCCCTTTTCTTACGCAAGATGTTACTAAGGAGCTTGCTCATGCTCTAGTAATTTCTCACATGGATTATTGCAACTCTCTCCTAATAGGTCTTCCCACAAGTCGTATTGCCCTGCTACAGTCTGTAAAGTCTGATGAATGCTGCAGCTTGACTGATTTTTCTCTCCTGTCGCTCCTCTCACACCTCTCCCCTCTGTCAGTCCTTACATTGACTTCCTGTATTCTATAGGAGTCAATCCAAGGTACTAATCCACACCTATAAAGCACTGACCAATTCTAGCCCCTCCTATATCTCTTTACAGATCCACGGGTATGCCCCTTCTTGGTTTCTCCGCTCGTTCCATATGGCCAACTCACACTTGCAGGACTTCTCGCAAATGGCTCCTTTCCTTTGGAATAGCCTGCCAATGCCAGCTCTCCCCTAGTCTTCAATCTTTTAAAAAGTACCTAAAAACCCATCTCTTTGGGAAAGCTTATGGCCTCAGAGAGTAACCTCTACCTCACATGCCTGTCCCTTGCTCTCTCCTAACGGGCAGCACTATATTCTCTCATCCAGCTTTGCTTTAGTCCACCTTGTTTGATTGCTACCTCCTGTCCTGTTGTGTTTTACACCGCACCTCCTATAGACTGTTTGAACAGGGCCCTCTTAAATCTATTGTTTCTGTAAGTTTTTGTAATTGTCTCATTTATTGTTAAATCTGCCCCTTTGATAATATTGTATGGCACTATATAAATACCAGTAATAATAATAATAATAATAATAATAATAATACAAAATGGCATGTCTATCTGCTATGTATATTTTATTATAGCCCCATCCACTGCACATTAGGTCCCTGATGTATTAATATTAGAGACCCCATCCACTGCCAATCAATGGGAGGGCTGGTGAGGACAATAGGTTCACCCATTCATTATAATTATAGCCCTCACAGCTGACTACGAGTGTGTGTGTGTGGATGGGGGGGGGGGGGGGGGGCAGGAGGGCATTTCATGCCAGTTTTGGAATCATTGATTGAGGCTGGCTAATGATGCCCATTTGGCTGGCTAATGATGCCCCAATGATGCTATTTTGTTATCCCCCAGTGCCTGAACCGTTATTTATTCTGCAAATCTTGGAAGGGAGGCCTGGCCAGCATTGGTTTCAGATCACCTGGGTTACCTGGGGCACTCCAGGCACCCAGACCACTTCTGCCCATTTGGAATCAATAAAATATTTTTTTTATCCATTGAAGTCCTTGGAGCCTCTTGGAATCTTTACAGGGAAGTGCCATCCCTTTATACTGGCACATCACCATCAGAGCCAGGAATTTAAGGCTCTCAACAAGGTGAGCATAACATTTACCACCTATACATTATTTGCCTGTTTGCACATATACTACCCTTTGGGTCCCTTTTTCTCATTTTGTTTCCTTGTTATTGTGGAGGTACATCTCAGAGGAAAGGGTGTGTTGCTGCCCAAAGAGCACATAGGCCTACGTATATAGGCTCCAGATAATGTGAGTGGTTCTAATTTTTACTTTCATCATTCATTTTCACCAAAACCATCTACACTATATATGCTTTTTTTATCTTTTTGTCCCCTGCATTGTATGTTTACAAGCATATTCCTGTATTTAAGACAACACAAAATTGTTGGGGTAAGTGAACCCCTTTATCACTTTTATTTATATTAGCACTCCACTAGGGTGTGAATTTTAAACCACATTCTTACATATTTAAAATGTGTAGTGTTTCATTGTGGAATGCTACACATACAGAATTTGTAGTGTTTCATTGTAAAAAATGCTGCACAAACAGATTCCAAGTACCATATCAAATCACTTATGTGATCATGGTGCTTGGAGTAAACCTATAAGCTGGCTAAGAAGATACTGAATGCATTTTAGTCATCAATATAGAAGAAAGAATGGTCTAGAGAAAAAATTTAAATCAAACTCGACTTTGAGATTTCACACTTGCCAGGCCACAACTTCAGCGCTCATCTGCTGTGTTTTCCACAGCAGATGAGCTGCTGGGGCTCCATATAGTTCCTCTGGTTTCAGAAAAGGATTCATAAAAGCCTAGCTTAGTGAAAATGAGCTTAAAGCTTTGAAAGCAAAGTACTCTAAATCTTTTGTTGCTACTCCTAAATCGTCATCTCACAGTGCTGACAATTGGTGTTAGAGGGATGGTTATTGAATGACTGACTGAATTGAAATAGAAGTTGATATGTAAATGGTACAAATCAATTGAAAGAGTGAGATGATACATTTTAGAGAGTGAGAGGAAACATTTTAAATTCAAAATGCTAAAGAAATATCTGGTGAATGATGTAAATGTACAGCAGTACACACAAATCTACTCTTTGTTTATACAGTAACACATACTTACATTCACAAATTAAGCATATTCAAGCCTTCATGTAGAAACACACACATGTTTATCCACTCATTCACATGTTGATTACATGGTATGAATTGGTATGTATATATCTATATCTAAAGCTACACATGCAAACTCCAACTTCATACTGTGGTTACTTGTTTTATAAATGTAATTATATCTTCAATAAAACAAATAAAGTGCAAAGATTGCAAATAGCAGTATACATTTGTTAGGGTAATATATTTCATCCCCCTAGTAAAAAAAATAAATAAAAATGCGTGTTATCTTTTTAGTCTTTTTTTCTCTTTCAAAGACCTTTGCTCGATTCAAAGCAAAGTCTGTGCACAGAGAGCTTTGAGATATGTTGATTAGAACACTCCTGTTCCCATCACTGTGCAGACTTACAAGTAGTTTGAGATTGGCATTTTTACAGGCCAAGAAAGTAATAAGCAAGTTATCTCTTCTGTGAAGACTAGCATCTGTCTCATTTATAAAATATGTAAAGACAGCTAATGCCAGATCTACATTATACTTGTTTCAGTGTTTCAGGTTACATTGTGTTGGCAAAGAACAAGGCTCTCTGTAAAACACACAATTTAATGTATTAAACAAAGGTAAGGGGTACACTGGACATGACTAAAACTATTAGAAGCTTGATGTGTGTCCCCTACCTCTTTCTATGAACTTATGTTTTAAAGAGCATCTAACCCCAAACATATCAGGCCAGGAGATGGCCAGGCTCCTAGCTCATTATACTGTGCACAAAAGGGGATTAACACCTTATGAGTCTCATAAGGGTTTAACACTTTAATATATGTTTTTACAAGTGACTAGTGGTCTTCAAGCCTTTAGTCATTCCCCAATAAATAATCCTTAATACCCCTCACACTTATGGTAATTTTTAAGGGGTAATCTTTGTTTCTCATAAAACACCAAGGCCCAGTGGCTACTAGACCTGAAAGCAGACCCCCATCTCAGTGGGAGATATCCACTGAGTAGCCCACATGAAGAGTTGGCCAGCCCCAGGAACTGACATTATCCACATTTACTGGATAAAGAAACAAACAATGCTGTATGAACGCATAGCACCACAAACTAACCAGCTTCTTGCAAAAAGTAAACATCAAGTATAGTATATATCAAGATGAAACACTATCTCCAATGCTGTTCTCCATAGGCCTTAACCATATCATCATGAAGCACTATATTTTTTTATTACTGAATATTCACCTTTAGTGACAATATCACACCATTGTATCTCTTTTTCTTTCTATATACTACTACGCATCTATGTCTACTTATTGAGCCACTCACCTTCATTTGAGATATATCCTTAAGTGGGGATTGTACCAATTAAACCCAGGAGCAAGTTCAAGCTCCAATAAATGTGAGTGAAAAATGTACACGTCTTTGTTGTACACTCTCCCTAGTTTTGATAGCACTACACCATTGGTCTATCTGTCTTTTTACATGTGCCTCTGAGCCAAACTACTATCAAGAGGACCTACAGTGCTTGGCTAATGGAGAAATTGCTGCACTATATCTCCTGATCCATCTATCTAGGATATACAGCAACAACTTCCGAATACTGTTTAGAGTAGATGAATGTTGGCGGTTGATAGAAAAAGAGAGTAGGTGATCAGGACAGAAGGAGTTCAAGTACCAGAAGGTCAAATAGGAGATGTAGAGAATGGCTACAAGTAACTGGGGTACCACAAACACATACCAATCATGAGGAAGAGGCAAGCAGGAAAGCAACATCAAAGTAACTCCAGAGAGTCAGAAAGGTCAAGAAGTTCCAGCTCAATGGCAAGAACAAGATCCAAGCCATCAACACGTGTCCAACCAATCTTCAGGTACGCAGATGGAATAATAACATGGTCGCTGATGGTCACCATCAGTGGCATTAAGCTGGAAATACTCACTATGGAGGATTTCACCCACAATTCAGCATCCTAAAACCACCTGGAAGGAATGAGCTTGGGTCCTGATGAGTGTCAAGTTCACAGTCCTGGATGAAACATAGAGCATCCACATGTATATCACAAATATGGCTCCCAGAGGTGAACTCCTAAGGATATGCCAGAGACAACAAAAGAGAGAGGATGTAAAAAAATAGGAGGAGGTTCCATAGCAAGACAAACCTCTCCTTGTGATGTAACACCAGCAGGTTGTGGATGTAGCAAACATTATGAATCCTACGAGTGGTTGGAAATACAGGACTGCAAAAACAGCACTGAGGCCCTAATTCTATCAGCACATAAATAGACACTCAGCACCAAATCAATAGAAGCTGTGGTCTACCCCACTAGACTGAACCCAAGGTACAAACTGTGCTAAGACAATCCAGAACATAGTAGCCAGGAGCAAGAAGTTAGCAGGGACAGCATACACTGAGATGCTTGTATACCAACATATACCAAAGGATTGTATACCAACATATTTGCACAGAATATGGGCTGGGACTGCCTAAGTCCAGATTGGAGATATCCCAAAGGATAGTTGAGAACGACAGGGATAAGGTCCTGTGGTATTTTTAGATCCGGACAGACAAGCAAGTAGGGGCCAACCAAGGAACAGAAGTCTTCAGTGGTGTTGGATGTGGCAATACTCAGTGACCATAATAAGAAAGAGGATGCACACCAAAAATCTCAATAATAACTAACCTGGTTTTAATGAATCAATATCCAATACAGGCAAAAAATAACAGTAATAAATAAAGTGACACAAAATAGGCACAAAACATAAATCAGAAATCAATAATAATTTACCAAAAGTTCTCACAAGCCTAATTGGGCTGTTTCTGCCCTATTAGGCTTGTGAGAACTTTTGGTAAATTATTATTGATTTCTGATTTATGTTTTGTGCCTATTTTGTGTCACTTTATTTATTACTGTTATTTTTTGCCTGTATTGGATATTGATTCATTAAAACCAGGTTTGTTATTATTAAGATTTTTGGTGTGCATCCTCTTTCTTATTATGTTGATTACTATTCATATTTGAGGGAATTCCAGTGAGGATTAGCACCCAGGTGGTTATAGTCTTTATTAATTAGTCTCTCCATACTTCATTTATTGTAATACTCAGTGACCATAACATCAGACAGTAGGAACATGAAAAGGTGGACAAAATGTATTGGATCAAGTCAATTTGTGGATAAAACATTAGTTAAACAGGCAACTGTAATGAATAGACTGATAAAAAAGTTTGTTTATTTGACTGTTGGAGATTGTTCCACCCAGCAGATCGAAACTATACACACAGATCAGTAGCACATAGTTCTGCCGCTAGAATTTATATGATTTGGTGGGATACCAGCTAGTAAAAAAATCTAAAATCAATTATGATAAGAGATAATACGTGGTCGGACAATGATATGGTGATAGTAGGTATAGGATAAAGGATTAGTACCAGAGAACCCCTCCCCCGCGGAGACTGAGTGATACTTTATTGAAATCTAAAGAAAACATAGACTATATTAATAAAATGTCAAAATATTTTCAGAAGAGATTTATTTTGAATGTCTTTGGAGCACCTTTAAAACAGTAATAAAGGGTTATTGGATTAAAACAGCAAGTCAAGAAAAATAGAACTGTGGACTAAATATGTCAGATTTATATATTCAACTTTACAATCTTACTGCCCAAAAAAAAAATACTTTTACAATACACAGCGAAAATCAAATTAAAATATATCGAGAAAAGATAAATATAAAAATATCTGAAAGAATAGAATCCAATTTAAGTAGACTAAAACCAAATTTTACTATAGGAATAATAGAGTGGGTAAGATGTTAACTAATAAGTTAAAGAAATAAAAAATAGAAAATAACATTTATAAAATAATAAAATATGGTAGGATATATTTAAGACCAGAAGAAATTGGTAATGTGTTTAAATTTGTATATGAAAGTCTCTGTAATTTGGAGGATAATTCAACATCTCTACAAATAGATAATTATCTAAACAATTCTAATATCCAGACAATATCACCAGAACAGCTAAAGATCTTGAATCAGCAGACTGACCAGACAGAGATCCAGCACGAAATAGGCAAATTAGAATACAGTAAAGCTCCGGGCCCAGACAGATATAAGAATATTTTTTATAAAGTGTTTCAGAAAACTGTTATTCTACCTTTGACAACTTTTAATGAATTAGCAGCAAAGCAGGTGGCCTCTAAAGAGTTAAGAGTGAATATAATTCCCATTTTAAAACAGGATTAATTACACACTGATACATCAAACTACTATCCAATATTTTTAGTTAATATAGATATGAAAATATATGTTTCGATCTTATCAGAAAGATTTAAAAAGACTGTCTTATGTCATTCACCCGGACCAGATAGGTTTCCTAACTGGAAGACAGTCATGTAATAATACAAGGCAAGTGGTAGACATATTGGACTGGGCCCAGCAGGAAGGAGCTCCCCTTTCTGACCCTGTCGTGGATGCAGAGAAGGAAGGTTTTGGCCCGATTTTGTCTAATAGGCTGGTTAGGTAATGTGATTGGTACGTTATATTCATCCCCTTCAGCTAGATTGGTGGGACAGGATTTTTGTACAGATTGGTTTAATATATCAAATGGAAAGAGGCAGGGGTGCCCTTTATCCCCTTTATTATATATACTTTCTTTAGAACCCCTTGCTATAAATATAAGAAGCAACCCTCAGATCAAAGAGGTGATATTAAAAGGCAGGGGATTAAAGATATGTCTATATGCCGATGACTTTCTTATTTCAGTAACAGAACCACATCTCTCTCTACCACATTTAATGCAGGGATTTAAAATGTATAGTATTGTATCGAATTATAAATTAAATGTGAATAAAACTTTGGTTATAATTAAAAATATTGAAGCTGATAACCTTAAAAGACTTAAAAATTATTTTGATTTTACTTAGACATCAAAGGCCATACGATATTTGGGAATAGATATTACCGCAGATCCAAAAGTGATAATGGAAGCACATTTTTTTAAGACTCATTAACCATACAAACAAGCTATTAAGGGAATGGAGATATTATAAAATCTCTTGGTGGGGGAGAATTAATACTATCACAGCATATATCCTCCCCAAGTGGGCATACTTATTTTGAATGATCCCACTGGCAATCCCAAATAAATGGTTAGATTTCATACATTCCAGCTTTACTAATTATATCTGAAAAGGTAAAAGACCATGAATAAATACTAGGATTTTGTCCAAAAAAAGACCATCAGGGGGTATAGGATATCCGATAATTAGAAATACCCATCAGGCGAATATGATTATCCACGCACATAAACTACAAGTAAGAGATTTGAAGCATCAAATGTGGCATAAGTTGAAAGCAAGTAGACTAGGCATTGATAACCTATATTTTCTATTGTGGAATAATATAGGAAGGAAGACAAGTATTAATGATACAAATAATTCATTAATAATATCACAAATATTGAAAGAAGGGCAAGGTATAAAGAAAGATCTAAAAATTAATAATATTTATGAAAGTTCTAATATTAGAATATTTGGAGACAGTAATGCCTGAACTTAATTTAAGAAGTTGCACTAAACAACGGGAATGTACAGTAGGGGAAATATGTAAGAATTATGAAATATTATCTTTTGATAAATTGAAGCAGAAATTTAACCTCTCTCAACAAAATATATTTAAATACCTTCGAGTTCAATGGTTTCTTAAGGAACATCTATTAAAGTCAAATAATGATATAATCAACCTACTTAAGAAAACATTCAATGGTACAAGTAAAAAATTATCTATTTCTAATGCAAGGGCATTATGAAACCTGAAAACTTTGATATTGAAATAATCTCCTATGAAACAATGGGAAAAAGATTTAGCGATCTCTATAAATTATAGAGTTTGGGATTATACACTTTTAAAAATCAAAAAACCTATACATTGTCTTAAAATCTTAGAGACACAAGTAAAAGTCACATACAGGTGGTACATGGTGCCAGTAAAGCTTTCTAGGATCTCCCCTTATAATTCTCCAGTTTGTGGAGATGTTTACATCAGGAGGGAACCATGTATAATATATGATGGAATTGCCCTATAATAGTTCAATTTTGGGACTAAGTATTTAAAACTGTGAAAGATATTATTGGAAGACCATTGATTAAAAAAACAGAAACTGCTCTGTTAAATATAAATAGCATGGTAGGTGTTAAAAAATAAATACATTTTGATTACCCATTGCTTAATGGCAGCATAAATATTAATTGCTCGACACTAGAAGGAAGTAATTATTCCAACAAAAGCATTATTCATCAAAACAATTGTTTTATCAATTGGAGATGGATGAAAATCTATATCCCGAGTGATAATTGTAAAGTAGCATATTTTTTTACTTTTATAGAGAACTAATAGAAAGGTTACTGCCATTTATATTGAGCCCTAAAAAGAGCATATTTTTCTCTAATACATTGGGAATAATACAATATAAAGTAGTAATCGGTCTCGCAGTCACAGTGTTCGTCTTTGTAAATGTTTGTTTAAGTGACGTGGCTGTATGGTTATTTATTATGTATGGGAACCATGCTCACGATTGTATGTGATTTATACATACATTGATTGTCATAATGCCACTTTGTATGATATGTTTTGTATTCTATTGCATTATGTGTTAAAATAATATATGAAATCATAAATAAATAAATTTAAAAAAAAAGAAACGTGGACAAATATCAAAAACTGAAAAAGGAGCTAGAAAGGATGTTGAAAGTGAACACAGTAGTAGTCCCACTCTGGGCTGTGACCCCCAAGCTGGGGAATTGGTTTCAGCAGATTGCAGGTTGAGTGCAGTTACAGGAGCCCTTAGATTCCCAGGCTTTTTTGAGAGAATCTGAGTAAGTCAATAGATTTCAGGCTATTAGAAGGGTAATGGCACTCAATTGTTTGTGAGTCTTGTCTAGTAAGGGTGGGAACAGCATGAGCAGATAAGTCTTGGGGTTCCTCGGCAGGCCAGGGACCTGAAGGGCGAGCAGGGTATTTTGTACCTCTGACCAGAGGGGTTGGATGTTTGGACATGTCCAACACACATGAAGGAGTGTGCCCTCCTCTGCGGAAAATCTCCAATAGAGTGGTGATACGGTTGGGTATATTCTGTAAAGCTTGTGTGGGGTTATGTATCAACTGCATAATAGCTTCCTATGGGCCTCTATGTGTGTGTAACACCTTGTCCATCTGGACAGATCGTTAAGGGCTTTTATCCATTCTTCATTGGAAAGGTTGATAGAGCAATCTGTTTCCCATAGTGATTTGCCATTTGGAGATTTGTGAGGCAAAGTGCTTTCCTATGCCTTGTAGCAGAGAGAGATGACTTCTGGTTTTGTTGGGGCCCCCCAGCATCTTTCCACTATAGCTGTGGATGGAAGGGGGTTTTGGTTAGGGGTTGTTTGTTGTAGTTGTACATGTGAGGTGATACTCCCTTTGAGTTGTAGGTATGTGAATAAGGTGATAGAGGGTAGGTTCCATTTTGTTTGTATTCATAGGAATGACCGTATACCCTATGTGTTCAGTATTTGGTGAATGTGAGTGATTCACGCTTTTAGCCATTTCTGCAGGGGGATATCTGACAATACCACCCTTAGGGCTGTCAGGTGTGCCCTAGTGTAAAAGGTAAATGTATTCCCCAAGGTTTCAAAGAAAACATTCCAGTATTTGAGAGTAAGCAGTGTAGTTGGGAGCAGCTCGGTCTTGGTTATTCTGAGGTGTCTGTTTGTCCACAGGTAATTAATTATTTTGTTTCCATGGAATTGTGCATTCTCCATGTCTACCCATTGAAGTTTCCCCTCTGGGGAGTGTAGGAGTATACTCGCTGTCAATGCAGAGGATTTGTAGAATAGGCCAATGTTGGGTAGGCCCACTCCCCCCTGTTTTGGGTGTGTTTGTAATACCATTTGGAGTATACAGGGTTTTTTATACCCCCAGATAAATGTGTGGCATGTGGCTTGTAGTGATTTAAGGAGTGTCTGTGGTACCTGTATATGGAGAATTCGGAAAATATAGAGTACGCATTAAATTTCTAACCCTTGTCGTTGTTTAGGAAGGTAATCCTGGAGGCCCAGATTACTGCTTTGTGTGCTAACTATATGTGGTCTGGTGTCATGTCTGGGTGAGTATTCCCTGCAAAGTAGTGCTAAAGGTCCAGTGTAATTTGGGAGATTATATGCAGGTCATTGAGTAGTGACTATTTCATTCTCCAGGTGGTTTGACCACTCGAGGGAAATTGTTAGTTAAGTGTTAGTGTTCTGTGAGCGTGATCTGACCACAAGATGAGGCCAATATCAGTGCTCAACACTTTAGCTAGGGACGTAGCTCTGATTAAGAATCTATCAATCTTTGAATAGCTGTTGTGTGCAGCAGTATGACAGGTGTAGTCAATTTCGGAAGGATGGGAAATCCTCCATGGGTCTATGTAGTTGTGTGTCATAAGTATTTGGCAAATGTTGGTTGTTTGAGTGTGTCATTTTTTGGAAGTGGCAGAGGTTACGGTCCAGGAAGTGGACGAGTTTGTAGTGCTATCTAAGAGAAAATGTGTATCACCTCCAAGAATTACCCCCCCAAAGCTGTATACATTCAACAATGCAAAGACATTGGTTAGGAACACACTTTGGTTGCCATTGGGGCCATATATATTCATTAGAGTGTAGGGATTGTTGTTGATGTGGCATTGGAGGAATATATATCTGCCCATTTTGTCACTGATTTTTCAAACCAGGTCAAAAGCAATATTTTTGTTTACCAGTTAGATACCCCTCTCTTTTTCTTGTTATAACATGCGTGGTAGTCCAATGGGAACCAAGGAGAATTGAACCTGGGCCTGGACCCCCACTTAAAATGGGTTTCCTGAAAATATGCCACTTGTGCACCTTGTTTTTTGGCTTCCTGGAGGGCCAGCCTGTGCTTCTTAGGTGATGTCAGCCCTTTGGTGTGCAATGAGAATAATTTGAAAGCCATAGTGGTGGTTGGGTTTGTTGGCTAGAGGGTTTGGGTTTATGTACCTACGGATCAGTGGGGGCTTGGGGCGGTTTAAAGTTGTGCCTGACCAGCGGTGAGGTGGTTTGAAGGGCTATGCAGATATCAAAAGATTGAAAATAACCTATTTACAGTTTCCTATTAGACACGTGGGCTCGGTGCAGTAGCCTGCAAATGGGTAAAGGATGGCTTAAGAATAACAAGAGCAGCTTTTCAAGGGTGAAACCCAAGTGTCGAAATCACCTGGGATATCAACTCTCAAAACCACTAGAGGTTACCCACCAGGAAAGTTAACAGCTCAGTATAAATGGTAAAATTACATGTACTTCAATCTTTATTCAGTAAATAGCGTTAGACGAATAACCACACAAGAAAAAAGTGTAAATGACAATAAAGTTATAATTAAACAAAAGGGGAAATCTAACAAGCCAGCCTGACCTGTCCTATATTTCACCTAGGTAAATAGTGATCGCTCCAGTAGCTTTTCGAAGTTACAATGTTATAGACTAGATGTATTTAAAGTATATATGAGAATAAAGCTAGCACAATGAAAGGAAACAGGTCAATATATTCACAGGATAATTAATTATCCACTATAAAAGTATATCCGAAGTAGGTATAAGAAAGGGAGACAGATAACAATATTTAGACAAAGCTGGGGCTATTTAAAATGAGTTCCAGCCAAATATAGTAGTTCAAATGAAAGGAAGAAAAAAAGGGGTGTAAGAAGCAATTGTAATTACCCCACCCCTACCCTATCGGTCAGAGAACTCACTACTCAAAGTGTGGGAAGTGAGGGTAAAAAGAGCCCCTTCAATGTAACATGAAAATAAAGAAAGTATCTGGGATAAGAACAGATAGCATAGAGCCTGAGTTGGTGTTATGTTAAAGTAGTACCCCAACCAGGACCAAAGCATGCTATTTCCCCATTAAGATACTACAGTGCTATGTTAAGAGCTATCCTCCCCACACTGATTGATATCCAAATTTCTAGTCGGTTCCCAATTTCAGAATCTAATACTGCAAAAAGTGTTAATGTTAGTGAATAAAGTACTAGCTCCCTATGCTTACCCTATGGATAGCTAGCTGCTTCAAGGTTAAGAATATCTGGCTACATAGAAAACCCTATTAAAAGAACTAGCTTAACAGCAGTGTCTTGCTCGACACGCGTTTCGGCACTATTTATACCTTTATCAAGAGATGGCTTAACTCTTCAATATGGGCTGTCCTGTCGCCTTAGGCCTAATGTCTGCCCTGATGTCTGACGCTATTGTCAGAAAGTCGGAGTGTAAGGCTGCTTTTAAGTCATTCAGTATGGTACTCACTGATGCGTCTGTTGCAGGGAGTAGGCTTGTGTTTCGGAAGCTGCCTTACTGTCTCCCGTATCGGACTCAGACACAGGTGATCCAGGCTCACCGACGCCACCTTGGGTTTGCAGGTTCACCACTTGCGGCATGTTCAGATGTGAATACATCGTCTTCTGTTTCAGTTTTTTGCCTGATTTCATTGTTATAGTGCTCAGGGTGGACTTGGTGGCAGAATGGACGTTTCGTGCCTTCGGTTTTGCTGTTTGTCACTATGTGAAGTCCACAAGTCAGCAGAGCTCGCGGTTTATGCAACTGCCTCCATGCAGTGTTTGGCCACGCCCCTCCAAGTTGCTCATTTTTAAATATATGCCAAAAAAATGTTTGCTACATTCCTGATTAGAGATATATAGCATTTACTGCAACATATTTGTAACAATAATAAAACAAAACCATTTAACGAATGCATTTAGCAGCATTAACTTTTTATTTTTTACAACTTTTATTTAAAGAATTGTTTTGTACAAAATATAGAAAATGAAAATATAAGCATAGAAAACACATACAATATTATATATCAGGTAAAACCAAGAATGGATAAATAATTAAACAAATCCAATTATAAGAGTGTATAACAAGAAAGAAGAAATCATAGTAAAATAGTAAATAGCATCATATGAAAATAATCAATTGTAGATTAAGTAGAAGACTTGTTCATTGCCCTGAGGGTGAAAAATCTGATTGTATTCTAAGCTGTCCAGTAAAGTGACAACCATGTAATTATTATTTTATTTTTAGTATTGTATTATTGATATAGCGCCATCAGATTCCGTAGCGCTGTACAATGTAATGAAGGAAGCAAAGAAAGAGTAAAATAAAGAGAAAAGTGAAAGGGAAAAAAGAAAGGGACATAGGTAGAATGAGAGGAAAGGGAGGCCACACTGGGATTTCCATGTAGAAGAGAATGCCTACAAGCAGAGGGTAACCCCCACATGAGTCCAGTCTAGATCTATTCCAGATCTATTCAATTTGAGATTTTGTTGAGTGGAACATCTCCAGAGGGCCAAGTTCGAAGACTTAGCAGCATTGAGAGCATCGACAATTTACTTTTTATACAATGATATTGGGAGCATGGTATGGTGTACTAATATAGCAGCCGGCTAAATGGGAGGTGGACTGTGTGTGGTGACTGCAATGTACTATGTGCAGCTTTCCAAAAGGGAGCTATTCTAGGGTAAGACTACCATATATGAAAGAAAGGCCCAGTGTCAGAATGGGTAAGCAAATAGGCATGTAGAACTTGGGGAGTTCCAGTTCAATAGCATTTTGAAATTCATCTTTTTGAATTTAGAACACATATTGCTCTGCTGGTTGAGATTAAATGTTTTTGTCTACTGTTGCCTAGGCAAATCAAGTCCTAGGGCAACCTCCCAAAAGCCAATGTCGGAGGGATGTAATAGAGGGTTAGATTCTATGAGCATTTGATACAGAACAGAACAACTGATTTAAAAACAGATAAAATACAGTTCAGCATAAATGCCTTTGAAATAACAGTACTATTCTATAAGTAACTTCAGTAATGCGATTCTTATTTCAGACATGGGCAAAACTTAATAAAGATTTTTTTTTATTTTTTTTTAAATGCACAGGTACACACAAATACAAACAATTGTAATATTTCTGGATAACTATTTTTCATAATAATAAATCATTTCAATGTCTTATACAAAATTATTAAATCAGGGCCAAACCTACAGACATAAAATAAAAAAGGAACATTTTACTGAAACCACAATACTGACTTTACTTAGAAGGTACCAGTCTTTCTGTCCCAAGAGAGCTTTTAACTACAACATTTGATTGCTTCTCAAAAGGTATTACAAAGTTCTTTAGGTTTAATGAATAACTATATATATATATATATATATATATATATATATATATATATATATTTTTTTTTTTTTTCTTGTCTCAGGTTTTTGGTTAGTCCTTTGAGGAGGTGCTGTGGTCCAAACCTGAAAATGTGCAATGCTATATACTTATGTGCAGGTGCTTCTGATGTCTTTGTAACCAGGCAGATCATCTTGGTGAATACAGACATTTAATTTGAGAACAAACATGACATATATAATGCCCCAAAACAATATGCCATCTAAGATCTCAAACTTTAAGTGAATGACCTTTCAATGAACTGACAATATACTTTGTAAGTGTGGTGCCTTTTGTCAAGCCATCTCTGATCTGAAAAGGTCTGGTAATAAATATTACCGGACCTCAGGGACCAGTCATAAAATTCATCTATATTGTTTGGTTTAGAAACAGGAAAATAAAACATGCCTTAATTGCTATACAGTTTTAGATATTTCCCAAACACCAACAAGATTTAAAACATTGCTTCCAAGACAAATTTCACTGTATGAGTCTTACATAACTCAATTATTGAAATAGGTGAAGTAGGGTGACCTTGGCCTGTGACATTATGGATGGAAAATGGTGGAGATTAGACACCATTTAACCTTCATGAGAGCTGGTATAGAGGAATCCAATCAAATCACATACTCTTTGTCGACAATCCCCATCTGCCTCAGCATAGAGAATATGAATCCCCAGTCCACCTGGTCAAAGGCCTTTTCTTCATCAGTCAATGCCAGCAATATTTGCATTCCAGAGGTTTTCACCTGTACAGTGTTGTATTTGATCTAATGGCCAGGAGCACAAAGACAGATTTATTTGGGTAGATTAAGTTCTTTGTGAAGGGTTTAATTCACCCTGCAATGATGTGAGCCAGAAGCTTAATGTCATAGTTTAGCAGTGAGATTGAAAGCAATTGCTGGAGTGCAGCACAATCAAGTGGGCCATGATAGAATCACAGAAGAAGCCACTACCATGTAAAACAACATTTAAACAATCATGGGAGATGGGTTTGAAAACATTTTTTTTAATACCCCAATGGCAAGCCATCAGGCCCTGGAGACCTATGAATTTATGAGGTCTTAACAGCAAATGTAAGTTTTTACCAAAGTGATATCAGTCTCCAGGGACCTGGCCTTTTCTAAAGAAAGCATCCTAAAAACATGGATGCAGAGACACAAATATCTGTTAACATGGGGACACAAATCTGAGTTAGAGATCGTGTGGAGATCCACCACATGCTCGGTCAGCCCTGACATGGAGTTATGCACATATTCCTCTGAGGTGGATGGAGTGGGAGATGAGCATGACACCATATTGAATAGGGATCTTGTTGTGCAGAGTTAAGCCAGTGTTTCCAGAAAATCATTCATGGAACCTTAGGCCACCACTGACCTTTGCTGGGCATTTATTCTTTCCCATGCGCATGGAAGTGCATGTAGGAAATTTGAATTTGGGTTTAGGATAGTGTGAGCTCAGTTAAGGTCCATCAGAGTCAGCAGTGAAGCCACCCCCCCAGCATTAACTTGTTTTCAAGTACATACTGTATCAATAGTAGTTTACTAACTGACTTGTATAGTTCATAGAAGGATGAATTGCCCATTATACAACTAGAAATTACTAATTTTTTATGTCTTTTTTATATTAATAAATATTTTGCTTTTACCAAAGTCTGTCTTGGCCTATATAAACCTCAAATATAATTTCCAGAAATGTCTTGTTCTAGTTTAGCTTGAGCTGAAGGTGATACACTTTTGAATGCTTTTTAAAGGGAGCACACTATAGTCACTAGAATAACTTCAGCTTAAGGTAGTTGTTCTGGTGAGTATAATCATTGCCTTTAGGTATTTTCATGCAAACACTGCCTTTTCATTGAAAAGGCACTGTTTACATTGCCCACTAGGGACACCTCCAAGTGGCCACTCCTCAGATAGCCACTGGAGGTGCTTCCTGGGGCAGTGTTGCACAGTAAGCAGCACTGCAGTTCCATGCTCTGCATAGAGATGCTGATTTTCCTCATAGACATACATTGATTCAATGCATCTCTATGAGGAGTTGCTGATTGGCCAAAACGGTGATTGGCCCCACCCCCATCCTGCCTCCTTGACGATTTAATTCAATCCAATGCTTTTCTAGTGGGAAAGCACTGGACTGGCTAAAAATCATTAATTCTGATGATGTCAAAAAGAGGAGGATCAGGGGCGGGACCAGTGTTGATGGACCTGCGTGCCACTGGAAATAAGGTGACCTTTTTTAAGGAGTCTAAGGGGGGGCAATCTATCTAAATGGTGGATTAAACACTATAGGGTCAGGAATACATGTTTGTACACTTTCAAAATTTCCCATGGAAATGTACACCAATATGAATCAGTATTGTGTCATCTTCGTGTGCCTCCATTACAGTGCTGCGATATTGAGATTTTATATAGTACTAAAGTGCTGAAATGGAAGAAAACTATTTTTAAAAAAACTTGACCATTTAGAATATTTCATTAAAAGAGTAAGTTGGTGACTAGCAGATAATAATTTAACATTAAAAAAGTGGTATTTTTTAATTTAAACTTTTGACATGTCTTTGTTCTTGTTGTTAATTCTATATTTGAAAATAAAATTAATAAAAGGATTTCCAATTGCATCTCAAAGATATTTCTCTAAAATTGCACTCAGATTTCTCTCTGGAACAACACAGAATTGTTATTAATCCAAGGTGCTCTCCAAGTATTTAGATTAAAAAGACAAAATTACATTATTTTTACAGTCAGACTAACTTCCCTAAGTACCTATACAAATATACTATGGACCACATTTTTCATCAACCTTAACTTTGTTAAATTGTTTTAGCTTTTTGTACTACATATGCAGACACACACCAGCTCACTCACTAGCAGGAGCAGACAACACACACAAGCTCATTCATTAGCAGGCACACACACAGACAAGCTCACTCACTAGCAGGTGCACACACACATACACACACAAGTTCCCTAACTAGCAGACACACATGCACACATACACACACACAAGCTCAGTGACTAGCAGGCACACACACACACACACATACGCTCACTCGCTTGCACACATACAAGCTCCCTCCTTACTCCTAGGGGAAAAATTACATGAGTCTGATGATCAGGGCAGTCAGCCTGGCCCCAGGTGCTGCAGTCCACCAGGAAATTTCCCCATATCCCGAAGGTTAGCCTCTGAAGGCATCAGAGAGTCTAACCGATGGGAGAGAGGAGGCAGTTGAGCCTGAGACCCTAAGACTGTAAAAGTCTGTTTAAAGTGCTCTGAAGTGGGAACTGGATTAGCTGGCCAGTTGGATAGTTAGGAATACTGTTATTTAGTAAGTCTCCAGGTTGGAGTAGGTTTTATTTTCTTTTTGTTGTATTTATTTCTGTGAAGCACAGCATTGTATAACCGGTGGAAAGTGCAAATAAACTGCAGCACTATTTTATCCTAAAGCTTGCATTTGAAGTTTATTGTCAAGAGCCTGGCCATCCTGCAACAATATATACATATATAAGATAAAATACCAGAGTATTGCAGAATGCAATCATTGCATACTGCAATACTCTGGTATTTTGGCATCCTGTCTACTGGACTAATACAGCTTATCCAATCGACACTATATACGAATATATATTTATAAATATATATTTATGATTATGTAGAGTTATTTCATTGGTTTCCTATGATACACAGACTAGCCTGATTTGGTAAAATGGAATACATTCAATAAAATGTGCTTGCTCAAAGTAGATAGAAGTTTCCAAAGTAGTGACTTTATTGCTGTCATGGAACTCTCTCTTTTCAGTAAATATATCTAAATTGGCATGACACGTTGGTGGGAATAGTGTTTCTTACCTTTAACTCATATATGTCTAGTTACTTTAATGTATCAATGCTTTTATGAATTCAGATAAGACACCGGAAATGGCAATTTTCAAATTGTTCTATGATTTTAATTTTATGGATGCTCATACACCTGGTATAGAAATCATTAAACCATTCTCTTGCAATCATGAGCTCATTCTTTAAAAATCCATTCATCTATTTTGCTGTCATCACAGACATATGCAGTTGGGAGCTGTCAGAAGGTTTCATTGCAATCATGTGCATATGATACAGATATTACTATGGAACTGTTTATGTGTAACACCTACTGTTCATTCAGAGTCCAAGTTAGGATCATCTACCTATTGTGCAAGTTTCCCTAGAAACTAAGCTTCCTTGCTCGTGACAGTTGCAGTAACATCATTTATTTGAGACAACAGAGGGTGGGGAGGTGGGGGGGAATCTTGCAGAGAGACAGAGTGATTTGATAATCCTTCCTCTCCCACAGGAAACTTGAATAATAATGAAAAAGAATGAAATATGAAAAGGTTGGTGAAAGCATATGAAGCATATTTTCATTAGTTGGAGCTGGTTGTCCCCAGGCTATTACTCTTAGAACATGAACCTTGTTATTCACAGTGTGTGAGCATTCACTGTAAACACATGGGATAGCGAAACATATTAATGCACAGCAAGGATTGCATAGAAGACAGTTTGCTAACAACTGCTCCATGCTTGACTTGTAACCCTGGAAGTGCATTAATTCTCTTAAATTCTAAACAATTGGGGTAATTTGAAATCCAGTTTATTCATTTGTTTGCTGTTCACTTAGTTGTTGATTGCAGCTATATTCTCATTTGCTGAATGTGTTCATTTATTTGTCATCTCAGTAGCTGAAACCATGTTATGTATTAGTGTGTTTTCTCAGAAACAATAAAAGTTATTTTCCAGTGGCTGATGCTAGTCAGTTTTAATATTTCGAAGCTCTATAGGGATTTTTATAAAATTGGGTGAGATGCAAGATGACACAATGAAACAGGATGAAGAAAAAAAGTTTGTGAAGAAAGAGAACGTATAAAACATTTTTTTCATTTTATTTTTTATCATTTCTTCATATACTACTACTGGAACAAGAGACGATTCTGCATGATATGTATATGAACTAAAACCGTGAATACGGTTTATGAGAAATATTAACCGTTTCAGGCTTGAAGAAGTTAGTTTTTGACCCAGCTTGCATTAGAAAACACAAATTGTGTCAGTGTTTCAAGTCTAACTCTCACTGCTGGCAATGATAAGTGACAGATTGCAGTCCATTCCTACAGGTCTTTGATTTCTAATTTAACCATCATTTTTATTCTACTTATCCACTTTTATATTTAGGATCATATGAACAACTCACAAGCAATCATGTTTGTTTCCCCATTGGTGGTTAAATGACATGTATGCATTTGTTTATTGTTAAGGTTAGTTCCATGTGTTAATATAAGAGAGCAGTTAGTAGGCAACTGGACGTATTAAGTGAGTGGTAGGTTGTGCCAAAAGAAATAAAATGGATTAACCTGCCTCTTGAATTTTCAGCCTATCAGTGCCATCAAGGTTGGACAGACTTGATATTGAAAATATGAAAGTATAAATGCTTCTTTATCAAGTTGACTAAAGGATGGGGGATTCAGGAGAGAGAGTGCCTTTTTGTCAAACTGCTATACGGTTTGACTAATTTAAAAATAAAAGTGAGATGGTACCCATAGACTAGATGGTAGATGGTAGATCCCCAGATGTTGTAGAAATACAACTGCCATGATGCTTTTTCAGCCTTAAGAATAGCAAAGCATCATAGAAGTTGCAGTTTTTCATTTGCCAATCCATGGCATAGACACTATGTAGGCTACTTGTTACATTAACCTTACTCTGTGGTATGGGGATGTATATAACCCTCAAAAGAAAAAAAAATACAAAACAACAATAGTGCAATACGTCAATAATATAAGTACATAAATAAACTGTTAAAAGACTAACTCACACTTTGCAGAGCTACTAGGAGCTCTGCCGTACAGCTCCTGGACAGTACAATCCCCATCTCGGGATATAAGGATGATGGTACAGTGCGGTATCCTGTTCTCCACAATCGTGTATATAGAAAAAAATAACAATAAAATCCAATGGTACAGTATGTACAATAAAAAGATGGTATATAAATAAAAAAAGGTATCCTACTGACAATTTCCAGAGCAATGCGTGTGGTGGTATGATCCCCACCAGAGGATATAGGAAGTAAGCAGGATTCAGGATGCACCAGGAACAATCAGTGTAGTAATAAAACTGGAACTTTATTAATACATAGAAATAAAAGATAAATTTAAAAAGAAGTAGACTTACTCTTACTTAAGTCTCTTACTTAACGCGTTTTGCCCTGTATAGTTTAATGTATGTTGTCGTATCACCTAATTGTCTAAAAGCCTCCTCTTCATACATTTCTGCAGATAAAATTACTAAGCCTAGTAATTTTAGTAGACTTAGTAATTTTATCTGCAGAAATGTATGAAAAGGAGGCTTTTAGACAATTAGGTGATACGACAACATACATTAAACTTACAAAGGATCCTACCTCTTAATTAAGGTAAAATTCTATTACAAAGGTTTTTAAAACAAGGAAAAGATAAAAATATATTAAGTACGGATGAATATATTTATTTGAATAAAAAATTTCCAAAGATACAAGTTATATATTTTTTGCCAAAAATCCATAAAAATACTGAAAGACCACCTGGAAGACCTATCGTTTCTGGCATAGACTCAATCCTCTCCAATGTGTCAGAATATATAGACATTATGTTGCAGCCCTATGTAAAATTGACCCAATCTTACCTTAAAGATACTATAGATCTAGTGAATAAGCTAGAATCGGTTAATTGGGAAGATGACTATGTACTGATAACTTGTGACGTACAATCACTGTACACCATAATTGAACACACAAAAAGATGTAAAGCTGTAAGAACAATTTTAGAAAGACATAAGAGGATGAAATCAGAACAAATAGAGTGTATAATTGAAGGGATTAATTTAATCCTTAATAACAATTATTTCTGGTTTAAGGATTCATTCTATAAAAAAAAAAAAATGGTACAACTATGGGGACCAGGTTCGCACCCAGCTACCCAGCTATGCCAATCTCTTCATGAAGTGGGAAGAGAGAATGGTGTGGAGTTGGCATGGCTGGGTGGAGAATCTGGTCACCTATTTGCGTTATATAGACAACCTCTTCTTAATATGGAAAGGTACACTTTCCACAGCAGAACTTTTTATAGAATTTTTAAATAATAACAATGATGGTATAGTTTTAAAGGCAGATTTTAGCCAAACCAATGCTACTTTTTTAGACCTTGATATTTATATTAAAGATAAGAAAATTAATACCAAAACCCATTTTAAACCAGTCCATGTAAATAATTTTATTGGAACAGACAGCTGCCACTATAGGAATTGGCTTGATAGTATTCCCAATAGTCAATTCCTCAGATTAAAGAGAAATTGTTCTGGTAGTAATGTTTTTAAAATTCAGGCAAATTAAATGAAGGATACATTTATTGAGAAAGATTATGATAAGGAAAGATTGGATGAAACTATAGAAAATGTATTGAATATATATAGAGACATTTTAATTAAAAATGAAGACTCAAGGAACACTAATAGTAATGGGAATGATTTTACATTACCTATTATTTTAGCATAACACAAACAAATATAAATGCTAAATGTGGCCAGTGTGTGTGGCTAAGTGGCTACTAAAAGAAGTCTGTACATACCCCATGTTGAATACCCTGGGTTGTCTACTTTTGCAAATGGTATTCCATCATGGGGTAATTCTCATTCCTGCTCTACAATACAGTCTCAAAGGCAACATAACTAGTCTGGAAAATGTCAATGTGTATAAACTAAAAAAATAAACATTGCTATATTTGACCCTGTAACTCTCCAAAACACCATAAAACCTGAACATGGGGGGTACTGTTGTACTTGTGAGGCTTTGTTGGATACAAATATTTTTTTGCAGTAAAAGCTAACAGTATTATGACCTTCACAGCTAAAATGCCACGCAGAACTAAATGTATTTTTTTTTAATCTTAATTTCTCACTTTTTTTTTTAGATTTTATTCATAATAAATTATGTTTCATATATAAATAGTTCATGTGAAAAGAAAGTGCTGTTTCTCCTGAAAAAAAAATGATATATAATAAGTGTGGGTGCACTAATTAAGAAAAAGGTGAATTACGCTTGAACTAACATATAGCGCAAATTCCAGTTTTTGTTAACGTTTTGTTTTGATCACAACGTGTACAACTGGCTCAGTCCTTAGGGGTTAATACCTGATGTTGCATCTGATCCTCTATTTTGAAAATCTTAATTTAGTTTAATGAAATAAACCATTTTATGATCAATAGCATTATACATTTTACTTTGTCTGATCCAGCTAAAGATCATTAAGAAAGTTTTTTTGTTTTTGTTTTGTTTTTTACTAATTGGGGTTTCAAAATAATCAGCTAATTATTGCTTTAATATATATATATTATAATGTTCAAGGTCAATTTCTCTAGTTGGAGGAATTATTATTTAACTTACTTCACAAAATGCATATGTAAGGGAAAACCATCATTAGGTTATAAATATTTAAAATTATTTCATAAGGATAAACACCAAGGCTTGCAACATTCCCAATAGTAACACATTCAACTATAAATCTATACATCTACCATTGAGCAAAAACACATACCTCAGATCCTACCCAATGTTTTGGCTTATTAAAGTAACCCACGAAGATCAAGTAAATTCCCATGGAAAAGGATAGTTTTACTTTCTGCTAAAGAGTGATGGAAACTCAATACTCTGTGATTTTAGTCAATAGCTTAAAGTAGTATTTGTTAGCGTTTTAGCAATTAAAGCAAGAAAACAACACTTTTTTCACCCTTAATAATATATGTTTATCAAATTCGAAATGTTTTATACTTTGGGGAGCCTATGGATCACCTCAGTGTTTTCGGGTATATGTTGTTAGAAGTCATGTTTCCCTTTCAGAGGTTTTACCCTTTCAGAAGGAAATCCATTATGATGCTTGTGATGGGCATTGGACTGTGTATGGGGAAGGTTAGGTTGTGCTTTTGTTTGTGTTCACACACTACTTTTCAGGTTAAATTGCATTTTATAGTTTTCATTAATTGATTTGGCTCATGTAGTAATGTTTTATGTTAATGCATTTCTTCACCTGTCTATGAATAATAATAATAATAAAAAAATTTAAATTGTAAAAAAATATATATTTTTAGAATCTTTAAATATTTCACTTTCTACATTTTAAAAATTAATGCCATTTAATATTCTTCTTAAACTCTGTTTAATACACTGGTTTTCTTCCTACCGTGCAGTCATGAATGCCCACCTGGCCATACCGATATTCATGTGTTAATTGTAAACTGTGTATCATTTAGGATACAGCTGTCAGATTTTAACAGAATGCATGCATTCCACAATTCATTTAACCACAGTCCCATGCTGTTTATTTGCAGTGTAATTCTTTAATGTGCCTAATTTATGCCTTTTTGGCAAAGAAATTGCAATATTTTATTTAACCCCATTTCAAGAAAAACATGTGTAGTGGGCCATGCATGAATTGTAGACATTTATGAATTATGCTTTTTACAAAACATCTCTACACAATTGTTATCCCTTTTCAAACAAGCAGCTGCTGTAGGCAATGCAGTCCAAACTGACAGTAGTGATGTGTGCATTATATGGAAAGCCCAGATGTTCCTCAAGATGGTGCCATGTCTCTTGTCACTACCTACTTCACAGAACAATCCCCATGAACACAGACACAAAATAATCTGGAATAGAGACGACCCCCGGGAGAAAACATTTTTAAATTTAAAGAGCCATGTATACAAATACAGAATAGGCTCTATAGCTTCTGATTTAACTTTTCATCATTTGTTCATAAACTATATTATATAAATACATTCACTGGGAGTTTCAACCAGCAAAAGTAGAAATCCTTCCTATCTTATGAAGTAACACTGTACTATTGTTGCTGATTAGACATTGTAATTCTTTATATCATCTCAGCTTTTCTACCCCTTCAATAAGATTCCACCTTCATCTTCTTCAATATAGATTATATTATCATTTCATCCCATTTTAAACCATAGTCTCCATCTCCTGAATATTATATCAACTTTCTTTATCACATTATATAACTGCTGCCTTATTGCAGTATTATAGCACATCGCTGATGTGCAATAAGGGTCCCAGTAGTAAAAACAAACATAATAACAATACACATTTATGCACCAACATGCTACTGTCAGTAGGCATCACTCCTTGAACTACAGAGCAATAATTTTAAAACCATGTAAAAGCACTTTAATATATAATTTATTTTAACCAGGTAAAACAAAACCCTTTAATGCTCTGTGTTTGACCTCTGAAGTATATTCAAAAACAAATGCTCATAAATGCCCAGGATATAAAGAAATTAGCCACACACAACTAATAACCCAGGACCCTCTATCATCACTTCCGCTACTGTCATCATGTTGTATCTATCTTATAACGTACTCTGCTTGAGTCACATCTGACCAATCAAAAGGCAGCATGTATCAAACTTTGCAGGTATGTTCAGAGAACCTGAGGTCAGTGGCAATCCCACCCACCCCCCAAGCAAACAGTGCAAGATGAGACTTACTCCTGCTGGTTAATGCAGGGCTGGCGCTATCCACGCACCGGCCTTTCTGTGTGCCTTCACAGTCCAAAGGAGAGATCAGAGATCTCCCTCACAGGGCCCCAGGCGCCTCTCCGGGAAGCTAGCAGGGGAAGGAGAGGACCCAAGGGAACTCTAATCTGCAGTGCAGCTCTGGGGGGTTCTCCTCTCGCGAGCTTGGAACATTGCTGTGGTTATTATGGCACCCCTCACACACACAATGCCCCCGTCACATACACTGCCCCCTTACACAGACGCACTCTGCACCCCTCACACACATTTACATTGACTTCCTCACAAACATACACACTGCTCAACTCACATAGCACTACCGCTCACACACACTGCCCCCTCACAAACACACACACACCACAACCCCCACACACACTGCACCCATCACACACGCACACTGCCAACCTAACATAGCACTACCCCTCATACACACACACACAGCACCCCTCACATAGCACTACCCCCCACACACTGCACCCCTCATGCACATACACTGCACCCACACACACACACACCACTGCTCCTATTACAGGCCCGATACACTACTGCAGGCCCATATCCTGGCAACCCACAGGTAAGTTGTCAAACTGTTCTTAAATTGTTTGACTACTTACTCTGGATGGGCAGAGAGCTGCAGTGGTTAGTGTGCCTGGATTATTTAAATAATCATAAAGGGCCCCTCCCAACATCAGGCTCTGGATCAACACCTGCCTAAGCTATGAGCAATAGCATAGTATTTAATGTAAGAGGTGAATATAGAGGGAGGACACTGATAGTATCATAACAAGTTACTTAAAGGATCACTATAGGATCAGGAACACAAACATGTATTCCTGACCCTATTAGTGCTAAACCCACCATTAGGTGGCTTGCCCCCCCTCACCCCTTCCCCCCTGTAAAAGTTTAAAACTCACCTTATTGCCAGCGCTGGCTTGGCCCCCTTTGTGGCATACTCAAAATTGCAGATTTTTTGCCTGTCCAATGCTTTCCCATAGGGATTGGCTGAAATCGGCATGGGGCAAGCAAAATGCAGAACGTGGGGACGCTGAATGGCAGGGCTGAGGAGTGGCTGAGGAGTGGCCACTTGGAGGTGTCCCTATGGGAAATGTAAACACTGCCTTTTCTCTGAAAAGGTAGTGTTTACATGAAAATACCTGAAGGGATCTATTATACTCACCAGAACAACTACATTAAGCTCTAGTAGTTCTGGTGACTACATTGTCCCTTTCAGATTTCTATAGATCCAGTTATTAACTTGGATTAATAATGACCTCATTAAGGGTGGCTATGAAGCAAATTCCATAGTTTCCATAATGTTTAAAGGACCAGTATTTCTATTATGCACCTATTTGTTTTATTCTTTAACCGTTTAAGGACCAAACTTATGGAATAAAAGGGAATCATGACATGTCACACATGTCATGTGTCCTTAAGGGGTTAAACAAAATATAATTGTAGAGATAAACATAACGCTCAAATCTCAGGTTTTCGCTAATAAGTGGAACTATGTATAAGGTTTAACCAAAGAAACATAATCATGACATTTATAAATATAGTGATTTTGCATGTACATTGTAATTTCAATAGTATCAGTTTTAAAAAAAAAGCCATTAGAAGCTGTCTTACTAGTTTCACTATTAATTACCAGTATTTATGCTTTTTCAATAGTTATATCTGCAATCCAGTAACCTGAGCTTTACCAAGGAATCTACCACTAAAAGTTATGATTTAGGCACTTTAAAATAATAAACCAAAATGCCTATATATATGTGTGTGTGTGTGTGTGTAGTTTTTGCAGTGTAGTTTGAATGTGCAATGTATTTGCATTTTACTGCAATATAGGCATTTGCAAAAAAGATTGTTTGCATTTTTACTTGTGCATTTTAATTTTGCATTCTTAAATGATTAGCACACCTTTTGCTCTGCAGATTTTAGCATAAGAAATTAATCAGAAGTTTGATTAGATAGTTTAGAACTAGATACTAAGATTAATGTGTCATTAATGAAAATAAAGACTAAGGTAACATTTTAAACTTTCATCCCAATGGTGAAACAATAACTACATAATTTATGATTTTATTACAGTGTCATTCAATTAAAATATAAATCTTTGAATTAAAAAATATGCTGAAAAGCACAAATCAACAATACAGAAAAGTAAACATAAATATCACTTTAAGCAGCACAAATGTATGTTTACAAAGCCATAATATGTTCTACATTTAAGTGTATTTATAGTTCCCAGACAAATTAAAACTATTAGGAATGCACCCAAGCACTGATTTAAGTGTTCCTCGTAGCTGTTATATTTTATGAACAGGGACATTATTAAAAATAAAAGATCTCCACCGGCACATAAAAGAACACTGTTAAGAGATTAAATGTCAAGCAAAAGCCACATAAAGGCAAAATTTAGTGAGTTCCAAAAGGATTATCAGAGAACTTTTATATGACCTGCATGTCACTTACAATAAAACCATCTGTACTGAAATAATGCAAAATTAAATGCATATTTAATTCCAAATGTAACAATAGAACAAAAAATAGCCAAAGGATTTAACTGTCATTTTGTATTCAGTTGTTTTTACGCTTTAGGGGATATAGTCACTAGAACAAAATAAGTGACAGTATAAAAGGTCATGTTCTATAAAGTAAAAATGGGTACTTGTATTTCTGTATTGGATATAATAATAATAAAAATGTTCTCTTGTGGATTTTGATTAAACTACACTACAAACATAAACATAGCCTGGATCTGGGTGAGATCTGTTATGGTTTGATATAGAAATGACTACTGGTCTTTAGGACCAATCGTTGGTAAATAAAATATTGCCAATGGTATCAAAGATGGTATACTGGTGGCTTCTGGCACGTAAGTATTTAAGGTGGGGTTTTTCAAAGTCTGTCCACTACCAAGCTTCAGTATGCACTAGTGGTTCATGATATTATAAATAACTCATGTACTAGAGGCAGGCAAAGATATACATAATGGAACAATATACAAGTCATGTAGTGGTGGAAGTGGTAGCAAGGACAGGATGAAACTGATAATAAAGGAGGTGGGAGAGGCAAAATGAAGTGTATTGTAAGATGTATTGTATGATGTCAGGGTCAAGATACAAAATCATACACACTAATAAGTTAGAAATATAGAATTAGAAACATAGCGGATGGAAAATGGGCTTGGGACGGTCTTGGGTAACCGGCTGGGTACATCTGCCCTGATCGAGGGAATTTTGGCTCCCTTACTCACATTTGCTAGTCACTCTTGTGGTCTTGGTGACATTGGCTTTGTATTTCTGGATTGCTGAGTGAGTTTGGCAGTTGCAACAACAGGGATTAGGGTGAGGTTGGTGTACACCCATTGGCCTCTAAACTATCACTTCTTTCTGTATGAATGGAGTGTTATCTGTCTGTTAATACAAGAATTTTGAATATTGTAGAAGAGCCTTTTGATTGATGATTTTTTAATTATTTTATGTTCTGTATTTTATCTTATTATGGTCAATTGTCGGACTTGTAAGTCCAAATTTCATTCAATATATTACTTGAATGGCCCTGTGTGGGCAAGGCACCAACAAAATACTAAATACTGTGATCTATTCTTTATTTTGCATGTGTGCCCTATTGACATCTTTGCTTTGCTTGTGGATTACAAAAAAACTCCTATTTAAAAAATAAATAAATAAATAAATAAAAGAAATAGAAACATACTAACACATGCCTCCTAACATTTCAAATGGACAAAGAGAGACACTTTAATTACAGAGGTGTTTACACTGAAAAAATGTATCTTCTTTACATGGACTGATTTGTAAACACATTTATCATAGTTTAAAGACACACTACAGTAAGTATTATTGCTGGGTAGCTCTGTTATACACTCAGGCACACCATCAATATAGTGGTAAATAGAGACAATTAGGAGTTATGCTAACAGAGTATATTACCAATAGTGATGTCGCGAACATAAAATTTTCGGTTCGCAAACACGAACTTCCGCAAATGTTCGCGAACCGGGCGAACCGCCATAGACTTCAATAGGCAGGCAAATTTTAAAACCCACAGGGACTCTTTCTGGCCACAATAGTGATTGAAGGGGGGGAGGAGACCTACTCTCCTCCTCCCACCCAGCCCTCACCCCTGGGTGGCGGGTGGGGGCCATAAAGATAATGAGGGGGAACCTACTGTCCTCCCCCTCTCCGGCCCCCTGGGCGGCAGGTGGGGGCAATAATGGTAATGAGGGGGGGGACCTACTGTCCCCCTTCCCGGCCCTAAAAAAAACAATAAGGGGGGTACCTACAGTCCCCCCCCAACCCCCACCCCTGAGCGGTGGGTGGGGGCCCTAAAAATAACAATAAGGGGGACCTACTGTCCCCCCCGGCCCCCACCCCTGAGCGGTGGGGTGGGGGCCCTAAAAATAACAATAAGGGGGACCTACTGTCCCCCCCCGGCCCTCACCCCTGAGCAGTGGGTGGGGGCCCTAAAAATAAAAATAAGGGGGGACCTACTGACCCCCCCAGTCCCCACCCCTGAGCGGTGGGAGGAGGCCCTAAAAATAACAATAAGAGGGGGACCTACTGCCCCCCCCCGGCCCCCACCCCTGAGCGGTGGGTGGGGGCCCTAAAAATAACAATAAGGGGGGGACCTACTGGCCCCCCCTGGCCCCCACCCCTGAGCGGTGGGTGGGGGCCCTAAATACAAAGGGGGGGACCCTAATCACCCCTCCCCCCCAAAAAAAGGACAAATAAAAAACCATAATAACCGACGCAATTAAAAAAATAAAATAAAAAATAATAATCCATCTTCACCCATGGAGGGCTCCGCACAGACTGAGCTCTGCAGGGCGGGGGAAGGCTTATAAAGCCTTGCTACGCCCTGCAATTAGGCTAAGAACACTCTGATTGGCTGGTTTAAGCCAATCAGAGTGCTCTTTGTCATTTTACACAGCGTGGGAAAATCCAAAGAACTTTCCCATGCTGTGTAAAATGACACAGAGCACTGTGATTGGATGGATTTCAAGCCATGCAATCACAGTGCTCTGTGTCATTTTACACAGCGTGGGAAAGTTCTTTGGAATTTTCCCACGCTGTGTAAAATGACAAAGAGCACTCTGATTGGTGGGCTTGAAATCCATCCAATCACAGTGCTCTGTGTCATTTTACACAGCGTGGGAAAATTCCAAAGAACTTTCCCACGCTGTGTAAAATGACACAGAGCACTCTGATTGGCTTAAACCAGCCAATCAGAGTGTTCTTAGCCTAATTGCAGGGCGTGGCAAGGCTTTATAAGCCTTCCCCCGCCCTGCAGAGCTCAGTCTGTGCGGATCCCTCCATGGGTGAAGATGGATTTATTTTTTTGCGCTCGTTTTTTGTTATTTTATTTTTTTAATTGCGTCGGCTATTATGGTTTTTTATTTGTCCTTTTTTGGGGCTGAAAAAAGAAGATTTTAGAAGAAAGAAAACATCGAATAGTAAGTTGTTTTTATCTTTTTTTTTACAGGTTTTTAGTTAAAGGTCACCCCCTCATTATTTTTAGGGTGAGGGGGGTAGGTAGGGCGATAATTTTTTTTTGGGGGGGAGGGGTGGCTAGGGTCCCCCCCTTTGTATTTAGGGCCCCCACCCACCGCTCAGGGGTGGGGGCCGGGGACAATAGGTCCCCCCTTATTGTTATTTTTAGGGCCCCCACCCACCGCTCAGGGGTGGGGGCCGGGGGGGAAACAGTAGGTCCCCCTTATTGTTATTTTTAGGGCCCTCACCCACCGCTCAGGGGTGGGGGCCGGGGGGGACAGTAGGTCCCCCTTATTGTTATTTTTAGGGCCCCCATCCACCGCTCAGGGGTGGGGGCCAGGGGGGGGGGCAGTAGGTCCCCCCTTATTGTTATTTTTAGGGCCCACACCCACCGCTCAGGGTTTGGGGCCGGGGGGGACAGTAGGTCCCCCCTTATTGTTTTTTTTAGGGCCCCCACCTGCCACTCCGGGGTAGGGGGCCGGGGGAGGACAATAGGCCCCCTGCCCCTATTGGTATTTAGGGCCCCCACCCACCGCTCAGGGGTGGGGGCCAGGGGGGAGGACAATAGGTCCTCCCCCCTTTTTTTCCTTTAGGGCCCCCACCTGCTCAGGGAGGGGGACCCTTTTTTATTGCGAGTAGGGGCACAATTTACTAATACTAAGTAATCTTTACTTAGTATTAGTAAATTTGGCTGAAAGACCACAAAAAAAAGTAGGGGGCGGACCGAACATCGCATATGTTCGCCGTCCGTGGCGAACGCGAACACGCTATGTTCGCCAGGAACTATTCGCCAGCGAACCGTTCGGGACATCACTAATTACCAAGCCTTAGAATGGCATAGCTTAATGCAAAAAGATCACAGTGACACAAATATATTCAACACAGCAGTCACAAGAACCCCAAGCTCAGTAGATCAAGAGGCACATGAATATAATAGACAGGTTAGTTAATGATAATTGACCATGGAAACACCTTAAAAAAAATCTAGTATTAGAGAGAACCTTATTTTTAATAGTCTGGCAAATATTAATATAGAATTTAAAATAAAAAGGCACACCAAAAGAAACTAAATAGGGAAATGAAGAATTAGTGCATAAGACTTTAATAGCAGGGTATTTGGCAACATTTAGGGTTAGGTAACCTTTGGCACTACAGATGTTGTGAACTACATCTCCCTCGATGCTTTGTTGCATCATGGCTGTAAACGCATTAAGGGAGATGTAGTCCTCAACATCTTGAGTGCCAATGGTTACCTAACCTTGGGCTATAATACGGCTGTCATCTTAGTGCACTAAAATACTATTCTATGTAAGACAAGAAATTGCAAATGGCAACATAGCCTCTAGCATAATCATTACCAATGAGAGAAATGTGGCTACAAGAGGGCAAGCCGAGAGAGTAAGCAGCAATTGGAGTCACAACATAAACTGTGACCGGTGATTGAATGGTAATATGTACCATAGAAAAGGAAGATCAGAAAAAAAAGTTAAAAATGGCAATATACTGGATTATGTACCAGGCAATAGATGTGAGAAGTTATGATAACAAGGGAGAGATGGTGGAAGAAAGAAATATACAGGGAATGGGGCAGAGGAAGCAGAAATGGACAGGCTCAGAAGAGAAGAAAGATTGTTTATTTTTTGATGGACCAGAAAGAAGGGAAAGTATATATATATATATATATATATATATATATATATATATATATATATATACTGTCGGAGTATATAGTTTTTCTAGGATATGGGAATAAGCTACCATGCATAATATTTTTCTCAAAAAAAACACTGCAAGCACCATAACCATTAAAGTCTATGCTTGAAGTGCTCCTAGTCTTCACAGTCCCCTTATAGGGTAAGTTGTTGAAATGTTTAAGAAAAAAATTGACACCTTACCTGAGTCCACTAAGTGCCAGCTTCCGCCTTCTCTACAACCGTAAAGCTCTACATGGTGCCAAGCCTGGTGGTGATCAGAGGCACATATTGGCTGCATGGCAGAAGCAGGCCATTCTTTAGTAGTTTGACTACATATCCTGGCTGTAGTGCTTGTAATGTACCTTTATTTGCCATTATAGAGTTTTGTCTGTTAATGCTGAGCATATTGTATTTGGCATATACATTAATAGATTATAGCTGACATAACCTTACAATTATTCATGTTTGACATTCTGTATTTCTAACTACAACATACTTAAAACAAATTTCAAATATGCTAAAAAATCCACCAACCTAGCATTGGCTTGTCTGGAGATTACAAGCTATAGTGGATCTTTATGGTTAATAAATGTTTTTATAATATTTTCATGTTCTAGGAAAATAATATATATTTTTTAAATCATGTGACTGTTGAGTTTGTTGTGCTACTGCATCATCATATTCATTATATTTGTAAATGAGAGGTAACATGTTAGACATTATAGTTGATAACTTTAAAGCAGGTATGACAAGACTAATCAAAAATTGACCATGTAAATTAAGGGTTCTCTACACTAAATGTTGAATTACAACTAAAATTTGCCTAGGCAGTTTAATTGTCACAATTTGGCTGTGTTAAACTTGTTAGTCACAAAATACTCCAACCAAATTTGCACTTTCATTCGACTGCAATTTGTCTGTCTATAGAAATCAGCTGAATTTCCATATAACATGGTCAACTCAGCTAACTTGCAGCCAAATCGCAAATGAATTGGCTTAATTTGTTTTTTCCACTTTCACTGATATAGACCAGGGGATTTGAAACTAACATATTTCTGTTCTCCGTCCCTGGTAAGGATGAAGTTACATTACCATGCTGCCAGCCATAGTGAATCCCAATCTGCTCTCCAGACACTCATGCAATGCTTGGCCAACAGGCTGTTGGTTCTGCATATTCTGTGCAGATGCTGCAGGTGGGTTTAGCTCTATAATAATCAATGATTATCATCTGGACACTCATGGCAGAAGTACAGGACACACTCACATTGATTTCTGTACTCCAGGGCCAATGGAGCTGCCATCTCCATATGGCATTCTGTATACACCTCTATCCTCTCTATCCTCAACAGCTGCCTCAACTCCTCTCTGCTATTGGTCTGCCTCTAATTATCTATATATGTCTAGGTTTGTTTTACTTATTTATTTATTTATCACAATTCCTTTTTGATGCACTAGTGTTTCATGTTCTGACCTGTGTCTACTTTTGAGTTCAGTAGTGCAATGCCACTCGGCTCCATTGTTGTTTTCAATTTATTTCAGTGGTGACTATTAATTTACAAAGTGTTCACTTATGGTGTAGGTGATCTGCTCCTTTTAAAGTTCATGTAAGTAAAGCATATGCCAAATTTCCTTTCCAATTAGCTTTTTGTAAATGTTGTTCTTACTAATTGTGTACCATTAAAGCGTTCCTTCTTTAATTAAACCCTTTGGGGATTAGTTGGCACTTCTTTGGCCAATTCTCTTAGCATTCAGTGTAGTTGAACACACTGAGCCATAAAGGTATTTAACCTCTTAAGGACGGAGGCAATTGTACACGTTCTGAATAAAACAAAATGTACACAAAACCTGGAATTTGAATATATGTCTGTTCAACCATAATTCACCTCTTTCATATTAAGTGCACCCACACTTATTATATATCATTTTGTTCAGGGGAAACATGGCTTTCATTTCACATCATATATTTAGATATATATACACAACATAATTTTATATAGAAAAAATGTGTGAAATTAAGAAATGTTATTTATTTTGCTTTGCATGGTATTTTAACTGTGAATGTCATAATATTATTAGCTTTTACTGCAATAAAATACACACATTTGCATTAAGCAATGTCTCACGAGTAAAACAATATCCCCTATGTACAGGTTCTATGGTGTTTTGGAAAGTAACAGGGTCAAATATGGCACACACATTCCATTTTTCAGTTTATATACACTGAAATATGACAGACTGGTTATGTTGCCTTTGAGACTGCATGGTAGCCCAGCAATGAGACTTTCCGCTCATGATAGCATACCATTTGCAAAAATAAGTAACCCAAAGTATTGCAAATTAGCATTTAAATTCGTTTTTTGCATTTTAAACCCACAAACAAATTTGAATGCTACTTTTGGCCAATGTTTGTGACTAAGTGGCTACTATAAAGACTAGACATGTAGCATGCCAGTATCATGTCAAAACCTCCATCCAAAGCCCATGGGTGGGAAGGAAGGCAGCAGACAAGAGCATGTCCATCCCAATGATTATTAAATAGCCCTCACCCACAGCCCATGGGTGAGGGCTGGAGGTAACAATGACATTTCCCTTTGTTCATTTATTAATCACCCCCACCCGTGCCAACGAATGGGAGAAAGGAGACCGGTTTAGTCATTGTTTAATGTGTTGGTTGGCTAGCCGCCACTTGGATTCACTCTCATGCTGACAAGGAGTGCCCACTGGTTGCTAGTGCTGCCGTGAGCAAATAGTTGGGATTTTTAAGGGCAGAATCATGAAACAAGTGAAATGTTTTTTCTACTGACTTTTTAATTTGTTTCATGATATTTTGGCATTTTGGACTCTGGATTTTTAGACAACGTTGTTTGCCAAAACATTTGAATTGGATTCATCTGAAACCAAATGCACAAGTTTATATTTTATCTCAATGGACAAGACGCTCTATATATATGTATCTACCCTTGGTCTTGATAATAACTGCTTTATTTATAATCACAAATTATGTACTCATGATAGTTGTATTAGCCTGCAGTGCATCATGAACACTTTCTCCAAATCAAGGTGCATTTGGAAGGAAATATAAGAGTGCAATTTGAGTAAAACATATTAAAAACAGACTAAATCTAACGCATGTGGTGAATAAAATGTGTTAATTAGATAGCTTGCACCTATATGCATACCGATGAGCTGATTATACAGCTGCTTTAGTTAGTAATGCCCCTAGCTGCATTTTGCAGTCCCCTGTGGGACATAATATACCATTAAGTGAACATTAAATGGGATTTTTTTAGCACATGGCTTGATGTGTTGCCCACATTAATGTTGTATATTAATCATGATGGTCCTAAGTACATATCAGCTATATTCTTACACAACAGAGAGGAAAATAAATAAATAAATCACAACAATTTGCATAACTTGGGTAATTTAAATTTAATTTGCTATGCAGAAGGGCACATTTAACAGTGTGTTCTCAGTGTAACAAAAACATAAAACTAAGAGAATTACAGATAAGAAATATATTTATTCTACCATGGCTATCTGGACAGAAATCACTTTTTCATGGACAACACATTAAATACACTTCCCCTGTACAACACAGAATTCACATGCTACAGGAATATACTACATAAATCATACAGGGATCCAAAAAGGAACTGCCTTGATTAGTTCCCTGATATCCTTCGTCAAGCATGTGAGTTCTACATGCACTGAAAGTGGAGAATACTGTGACATGACTTACAGGATTTTTCACTAAAGTGAAAATTAAAGGTAAATTTATTTATTCCAAATTCAAGGTATAACTAGCTAAACTGGGAGCATTTTTAAGTTAGCTATGCTGACAATTTGACTACTTTGGACTGAAAGGGACACTATAGTCACCCAGACCACTTCAGCTCAATGAAGTGGTCTGGGTGCCAGGTCCCTCAGGTTTTAACGCTTCAGATGCAAACATAGAAGTTTTAGAAAAAATTGCTATGTTTACATTTGGGGTTAAGCCAGCCTCTAGTGGCTGTCTTCCGGACAGCCACTAGAGGCGTATCTGCGACGCTGAAGGCATATTATGCCTCCATCGTACAGAGCGTCCATAGGAAAGCATTTAAAAATGCTTTCCTATGGACACTTTTAATGTGTGCGCGGCACTTGCCGCTTATGCGCATTCGGCTCCGCTGACGTTGGACGGGGGAGCTGATGTCGGTGGGGGAGGAGAGGTCACCAGCCCCGAGGGAGCCTGGCGCTGGAATAAGGAAAGCTGCTGAAGGGGCCACAGGAGGGGGACCCTGAGGGTGGGGGCACCCTCAGGTCACTATAGTGTCAGGAAAACCGCCTTGTTTTCCTAAAACTATAGTGATCCTTTAAATATAACATTAACCCCTTAAGGACGCAGGACGGTTCAGGACCGTCATCGGCATTTTTCCATTGCCGACCGCTGACGGTCCTGAACCGTCCTAACTTTAAGATTTACTTACCCGATCGCCGTCGTTCCCCCGACGGCGATCGGCGGTGCTCCCGTTGTGGGGAGACTGTCTGCAGCCCAGACAGTCTCCCCATGGCGAATTAGGACCCCTGTGGCCATGTGATCGCCCAACAGGGCGCCCACATGGTCACAATAGGTGTCCATGTGTCTGCCTGCAGGGGGACTTTCTGTGCTGACAGGCAGTCTCCCTGCCAGTGTAAAATCAGAAAAAAAATTAAAGTTAAAGTTAATAAAAAAAAATTATATATGTGTATATATATATGATATATAGACATATATTATACCTATATAATATATGTCTATATATCATATATATATATAATGTCATACTAAGTGTATTTTTATATTAATGTTATATATATGTACATATATTAATATAAAAATACACTTATAATTAAATTACACACGTATATATATAATTTATATAATAACTATATATATTGTATATATATTATTATAAAATACAAATAATAAGTAATTTAAATTAAATTAAACATGTAAAAATAATAATACAATTTTTTTAAAAATTATATATCTATACGAAATTTTATTCTAACTGTATTTTGATATTAATATATATATATATATTTATATCAAAATACACTTAGAATGAAATTGTATATATATATATATGTATATATAAATAAATAAAAAGAATACGAACTATTCATATGTCCATATACAAAATTACATAAATAATTATATAAATATACACGTAGACTTCAAATATATAAATATGCATATATATTTAAATTCTACATGCGTATTTATGTAATATTTTTACATAATTAAGTTATTTTATTGATTGCAATTTAAGGGACCTGCCTGCCAACCCAGGCCGAAAGTCCAGAGAATTAAATTTGCTATCACTGTATTTTACCCTGTAACGTTCTACGACACCCTAAAACCTGTACATGGGGGGTACTGTTTTACTCAGGAGACTTCGCTGAACACAAATATTAGTGATTCAAAACAGTAAAACATATCACAGCGATGATATTGTCAGTGAAAGTGACTTTTTTTGCATTTTGTACACACAAACAGCACTTTTACTGATGATATAATTGTTGTGATACATTTTCCAGTTTTGAAACACTAATATTTGTGTTCAGCAAAGTCTCCTGAGTATAACAGTACCCCCCATGTACAGGTTTTATAGTGTTTTTACAAATATAGGGTCAAATATATGGGTCAAATATTTTTACATTGAAAATGGCCAGGTTGGTTACGTTGCCTTTGAGAGCATAATGAGGAATGAGAATTGCCTCCATGATGGCATACCATTTGCAAAAGAAGACAACCCAAGGTATTGCAAATGGAGTATGTCCAGTCTTTTTTAGTAACCACTTAGTCACAAACACTGGCCAAAATTAGCGTTCAATTTAGTTTTTTACTTTTTTCACACACAAACAAATATGAACGCTAACTTTGGCCAGTGTTTGCGACTAGGTGGCTACTAAAAAAGTCTGGACATACCCATATTGAATACCCTGGGTTGTCTACTTTAAAAAAAATATGTACATGTGGGGTGTTATTCAGCGATTTATGACAGATAATAGTGTTACAATGTCACTATTGATACATTTTAAAAATGTATGTTTTGAAACCGCAATATCCTACTTGTACTTATAGCCCTATAACATGCAAAAAAATAGTAAAAAGCATGTAAACACTGGGTATTTTTAAACTCAGGTCAAAATTTTAATCTATTTAGCAGTTTTTTTCATTCGCTTTTCTAAGTAGAGTAAAGAGTAAAGAGTAAAGGATTTTTCACATAAATTAAAAAAACATGTATTTTTTTCAATTTTTCATCATATTTTTTCATTTTTTAAAAATTTTATTACATGAGATTATATAAATAATGGTATGTAAAGAAAGCCCCTTTTGTCCTGAAAAAAACAATATATAATTTGTATGGGAACAGTAAATGAGAGAGCGGAAAATTACAGCTAAACACAAACACCACAAAAGTGTAAAAAGATGCCTGGTCGCAAATGTACAACATCGCAAAAAAAGTCCGGTCCTTAAGGGGTTAAGCATTATTTTCAAAAGATGTAGAATATATTTTAAATAAATTCACAAAAATGTTCATGCTATAAAATATTTATGTCTAATTCCTTAAAATGTTGTATATCCAAAGGAAACAAAACCCATTTGATCTTTGTTGCACAAAAAAAAAGTTGTCTTAACCTTTGCTGCTTGTAGGTTACATTGGTACAGGCCACAGAGTTATATTGTAGTGGAAAAATAACACATATTGTATAAAGGCAACAGCCCTTGGATTTACAGAAAAAAATGTATTTGAGGAGAACCTAATAACACAACAGAACAATACATTCAGAATGCAACAATTTCTATTAATGCATTGAAATGACTACAATACCTTAAAGAGCTATATTAAAAGTGTTTTTGAAAACATGTCATTTTTCATATATGAAGTAGAGACCTTGACATTTTATTTCTTTATTAGATCATTTGAATTGTTTTCTGGGGCACTGAACTGACATTATAGGAAAATCACCATGGTTAAGGATACTATTTAAAATATTCTAAGCAAATATATATTAGGTGGAAGATGGAATGCTAGAATGTTACATACTGTCTTTTCATATGCTTTCCATTTATACAGCAGGGTAAATGCATTGTTTATGTACTTTTTACATTTACTGATGAGGGGATTCTTGTGAATTGACTAGTTCTTTCTTGGATGGTGATCAGTAGGTCATCACAAATCCATAACTCTAAATAGTCAGATGACAATTATGAAACACGAAATGAACAAGTCCTTTTGTTTGTCTTGTGATTTAGAGTTCCATCCAACTCAACAAACAAACAAACCCAACCCAGGGATCAGAGGGACTGAACTCATTAAAAATTAATTGCTGAATATTTAAAAATAACCAAACATTAAAAAACATAATTTTCACCAAATTTAAATAATAAAATACAATTCTTGCAATTAATGCCATTTTATTCACAGCTTTAAAAAACAAAATATAATATATTAAAACATGGGCTATGATCCAAATGGATCAGTGACCAGAAACTAGCCTTGAACTGCAGTTTCGACTTTGTGGGTTTCATCAGTATATTAATGGTTCTGGTCCATAAGTTAAACGGTGCAGCCTTTGAGAAATCTTGTAGTTGTAGTATTAGCAGGGTTGGAACAAACAGGGGGCAAAAACAGGTCACTCACAGATTGAAGGTAGCAAGAAGGGGCGTATCTGTTATTTAAGAGGAAATATGATGAGAAGTTGAACTGTGGAGAATTTCTTTTTCATGATTGTGCCAATAGTTTTAATAAAATCCTATGGGGTCAATCTGGGGTTAGCGGGACTATATGGGATTATAAATTCATGTATAATTTACTTTCCTTTGAAGGAATTGATATATTTTACCCCTCTCAGTTAACCTAAAATTATAACGCATCTCTTTTGCCCATAGGGATAAAGCTGAATGATCACCTGGTGTCAATATGCGATTTGCTTTGAGTAACCTTGTCAGGGATGTATTTCTACAGAATACTAACTCAGCATCAGAATCAAGATATTTCTCTTTAGGGAAATGTATATTGGAGCATGGAACTCTTCTTTGGCAATCCATCAAATTCTATCCATTTTTGTTTGATTTGACATTTTCTCACTTATCTCATTATGTTCATGTTGGTCTATTTGTATAAATGGAAGATGACAGATTGACAAGCAGTCATGATAAGACTGATAACTGCTTTATTTTTAACACATTTCAGAATTTATATCTCTCAATAAAAATATATACATAGTTACAAAATGAGATTAGATTGATAGATTGGATTTGCGGTTTGGAGTAGAAGACTTTCCATAACCCTGATCATATTTTATATTAAGAATTGCTTGGTTTAAATCCCTCTAAGGTGGTAAAACCCATCCTTTTTTCATCGTCTAGTGGTGTCAATCCTCTTTTGCTTTATTTGTAAAACATCTCTTCCTAATCTCTAATCGAAACACTGGATCTTCATACATTGCAGCAGTAATAAATATATTTTCAAATGTTTCCTAAGATTTGAACTGCTGAAGGCATTGTTAGCTAAAAAGAGAGTTACATACATACCTCTCTCCCACAGAGGCTTGAAGAACATATTTTAGAATTGAGAAAAAAATATATATTGTTATTTCCTTTTTCACATTTACATGAGCATTAATCTTTGTTAGCTGAATCCAGGGCCGGCGCGTCCATAAGGAGGCACAGGTGGCCGGCTTAGGGCGCACCGGCTCGGGGGCGCAAGATTTCAGTGACCGGCAGAATCACTTCCTCCTGCCAGGCCACCTTCTGGGCCCCCTGGCATGACTGTGGTAAAATCAGAGGCGGTGAGGGAGGTGAGGGAGGCCACACTGGACCCCAGGGACAGATTCATGCCTGCTCTCCAGCAAGGCAGGCAGGGTGGAACATGTTTAATTATAAAAATAATAATTAGTGAGTGTGTGTGTCTGTGAGTGAGTGTATGTGTGAGTGTATGTGTGTCTGTGAGTGATTGTGTGTGAGTGAGTGTGTGTGTCTGTGAGTAAGTGTGCATGTATGTAAGTGTGTGTGTGCATGTGAGTGTATGTGTGTGCATGTGAGTGTATGAGTGTGTGTCAGTGTATGAGTGTGTCTGTCAGTGTATGAGTGTGTGTGTGTGTTAGTGTGTGTGTGTTTGTGAGTGTCTGTCAAATCAGTGAGAGTATGTTTGTCATTGAGTCTGTGTGTGACTATCATTGTGTCTGTCAATGAGTGTCAATCAGTGTGTGTGTCAGTGTGTGTGCATGTGTGTCTGTCAATGAATGAGTGTGTATCAGATCAGTGGATCTGTGTCTGTCAGTGACGTCTGTGTGTTTGTCATTGAGTGTGTGTGACTGTCAGTGTGTATACCCCACTGAGTGTAGCATGGCGGAGCGGAGCACGGTACAGGAGTTCCTGTTTCCTGTCCCCGGCCGGACTGACAGGAGGTGCTCAATGCAAGAGCACTTCCTGTCAGTCCGGCCATTTACAGAAAACTGAAGCTCCTGTAGGGGATCCGCTCAGCTCGGCAATGCTACAAGAGATGTAGGAGGCACACCAGGAAGGGGAGTTTGACACTAAGGGGGTGGAGGGTGCACCAAGGGACAGGGAAAAGAGGGGGGAAGGAAGAGGAAGACTAAGGGACAGGGACGTGAGGGGACCACTAATGGACGGGGAGGGGAGAACGGCTGGTTAAGAGGCACATAGGTGAAGATATTATTTTTTGGGGGGGAGGGTTAAAAAAATGCATCTTCGCCTATGTACCCAAAAATCCTTGCACCGGCCCTGGCTGTATGTATTGCAAATCACAAGCTGTAAATTGTGACAGTGCTAAAACAGTATTAATCTATTAGATTAAATACTTCGCAAAGCTTAGAACATGGGCTTGTTTATAATCTTTTTCTGTCCAAGTTTGTTTGTTTTGTGTATGTGTGTGGTTTGTTTTTGTGAGATAATGTAGGTTTGGTTATTGCATACAGCAGGCTATGATAATTCGCAGATTTATGCTAAACTAACTGAGAACACATTTTTTACTCTATTCTTTTTCAAGTTACCAAATAAATCAGACAGCTTGTCTTTGAAGCCAGGTCCTAACTATACATTTGCATAATGCTCTCAGCAAGAGGTATAGATTTAAAGGTTTTTCTGCCATTGAATGTAAGGACCTTTATTGATCATACTTTCGGATTGTCTTTCTTTGCACACTAAGTGACATAATTTTATTGGTGTTTAATCAATAACTAAATGCTACTGAGATGCGACATATCCATTGGTTATATGCTAGTTCACAAGCTAAAATATTGTTTTTACAGTGATGTGCATATATTGTTTTTATTTTTAAACAATTATTGTCTGCTGGACTATTCAGAATATTTCTCTACTGCCGAATATTACATTATTTTTTTTTTAAGTCGATTAGCAATCACTTGCTCATTAAATATGCTTATTGTGGTCCTGTAGAGAAATGGGAAATTGATCTACCTAAAAGAAGAAACAAAGTAAATCAGCCATTCTTAGCGTCACAAGCATCAGCAAAAGTTAGATGTTTACAGAGGTTTTTAGAAAGACAAAAAAATTATCTTAAAATATTTTTTATCTGCTTAATTGATGTACAGGGGATTTAGCAATAGTATATATTTGTGCACAAGGAGATCATCCTTAAACTAATTACTAGCAGGTTATAACATCACAGAAATATGTAGGCAGCAATATACGATTGGTACAGACACCTGTGCACTAAAATGATAGCCATCTCTCAAATACCAGTTGGTATCATTATTGAATACAAAACATTTTAATGTTCTGTCCAATTATGTTTATTTTTTAAATCAGAACATATATAAATATTAGGAGGATTATACCGTATGTACTCTAGTATAAGTCGACCCGAATATAAGTTGAGGCCCCTAATTTTACCACAAAAAAATGGTATAAGCCTGTTATTAGTAGCAGTTAACAGATCATAACAGACAGATCATGTCAAACTGATTTAATTTCATTGAAAGAGCTGGTAAAAATAAACAGTTACTAACGACCTAATCGCAGCTTACATCCAGTATGTTGCCAAATCCTGTAGATTACATCTTAAAAACATAGCCCGCATCCGCCCCTTTCTTACACAAGATGCTACCAAGGAGCTTGTCTGTGCTCTAGTAATTTCCCACATGGATTATTGTAACCCTCTCCTAATTGGTCTCCCCAAAAGCCGTATTGCTCCGCTACAGTCTGTAATGAACGCCGCTGCCAGACTGGATTTCCTCTCTAGTCAGTCCTCTCACACCTCACCCCCTGTCAGTCCTTACATTGGCTTCATGTATCCTATAGAAGTCAATTCGAAGTGTTAACCCATACCTATAAAGCACTGGACAATTCTAGCCGCTCTTATATCTCTTCACATCCATAGGTATACCCCTTCTTGTGTCTCCGCTCTGCCTGTGACCTTCTCCTGTCCTTTGCTGTCCTTTGCTCGCACCTGTACAGCCAACTCACGCTTGCAGGACTTCTCTCGAGCGGCTCCCTTCCTATGGAATAGCCTGCCTACCGCCATCAGACTCTCCCCTAGTTTTCAATTGTTTAAGAAGTGCCTTAAATCCCATCTCTTTAGGAAAGCTTATGGCCTCCCAGAATAACATCTACCTTACATACCTGTCTCTTGCTCTATCCTAAAGGGTAGCACTCTACTCTCTCCTCTAGCTCTGCTATTTCCTGTCCTAATGAGTTTTATACCCCACTTCCTATAGACTGTAAGCTCATTTGAGCAGGGTCCTCTTCAAGCTATCGTTCCTGTAAGTTTTCTTGTAATTATCCTATTTATAGTTAAATCCCCCCTCTCATAACATTGTAAAGAGCTGCATAATCTGTTGGCAGGATATACATGGCAATAATAGTAATAATAATAATAATAATAATAATAATAATAATGTGTGTATAGCTGTAGATGTGGTACTATTACATTTTGCTGAAGTGTTTCATTCAGTGCCACAGAAATTCAAAGACACACTCCACACTTGAAAACATGCATTTATTTACTATGTATTTTTATGAATAGGGTGCCTGCCATTTTGAATAAAAAATAATAATATAAAAGTTGTTTTTTTTACTCACCATTTTTTAGCTCTCCACCTCTCGCAATGTTATTGCCATGACGGGGCCACTGCACCCAGACCACTTTGCTGAGATGAAGTGGTCTGGGTGACGTTAATGTCCTTTTAACAAATTACATGTTCTAAACATATGTATTGCACATTTTCAAAATATATGGATTTGCAGTAATATAACTACCTATGTTTTCTAAGTTTGTAAGTATTGCTGTTTCATAGAGTGCTGTAGCTTCTATATTCAAAGTGCCTCTATCAATGATGTAGGTATTTGATATATTGCTCTCCAGCTTTCAAACTATAATAATGTAATTTTACATGTTAAAAATCTAACATCCTCTGTTCTATTTCATGTCAATTTCCATAACATGTTATCCAATTTCTGTAAAGAACAATTTGACTAATCATTGTTCGTTTAATAGCACCAAAGCATGTTAGTGGAATTACTGATTGAAATTAAAACAGGTAAATGTCATGCAATAGTTACATGGTTGCCAAAGGCATGCACACTATATTTTATTAGGGTGTGAACTCAGAAATTCTTTCACAATTTTTTTGTTTTTAATACTCTATAAGATCAGTATTTATTAAAAGGCTGAGTGTTAGGGATGACTGTGTTTTTGTATGTGTGCGATGCCCATGAGTGTTGCATCTGTTTGTGTGTGAATGTGTGGCTGTGTGTGAGTAGCTATAAGTGATGGTTGAATAGTTTTGATGTGTGTGATGTGTGTTTCTGTGTGGGCAGATGATTGGGCTGTGAGTGTGGGGGCTGGGATGGAATTAACAAGTATGGAGAGAGAAAGAGGTGTGTGGGAATAATAGGAGGGTGAACGAAAGGGATGCTATAGGAGGTTTGAGAGAATGAGTTTAAATGATAGCAGGGTGAGGAGGGAGGGATGATTGGGAGTGGTCCCAGAATTAAGATAGAGGGAGGGATGGGTTGGTATTATAGGAGGATAGGAGTGAGAGATGGATCAGAGTGACAGGATGATAAAGAGCGAGGAAGGGATGTGCAGGAGTGATAGGATAATGGGAGACAGAGAGATAGTTTGGAGGGACTGATTGGGAGATGGAGGGACAGGTTTGTCTGAGAGGGATGAGAGGGAGTGATATGAGCATGGGGTGAGAATGAGGGCTGACTGGCATTTAGAGGAAGAAGGGGAGACAGGGAGGGATAGTTGGTTAGATTAGATACCAGGTGTCCGTGATAAGAGAGGAGGAAAAAAATGAGGTGGCAGCAGTAGACCTCCACATTTTAAATTATAATATATAGCGTTGTGCATTAGCTCTGTGCAGTGTTTCATTAGCACACGTAGTCTCCCAATAATTTTATATTGAATTAAAACATTGCTGCCTACCGTTGATGGTAAAAGTGTCATAGAATAGGCAGTGGGTGCGTTTGACTGCTATTGTCCATGCAGTATTCTTCCAGTGAGCAAGGTCTCATGGGAAATCCTCCTACATTTGCAAGCTCTACTCAATAAAAGAATAGCATAGATAGTAGTGTCAAGTAGGCACATCACCTGCCTCCTCTGCTGCACTATACCACCAATAATAAGCCATGTATTACGGGTGGCCATGTGACCATGGGCTGCATGTAACAATAAATAGTAAACATGGTGCCAATCAACTCAAATAGTGCCATGTTAAAGGAAATGAGGGGGTGCATGGGTGGTCCTGGCAGTTTGTGGAGCTCCTGGCATGTCAGCTGCATTAGGGTGTGCACACCTAGCACACCCCAAAATCACTCTATTGACATTTGCACAACTGTACAGGAAATTAGAGAAATAACTAGAAAAAAAATTGCTTGGTCTCATATATTTAAAAAAAAAAAAACGTAATAACTAAATTATGATTCCAACTGCATGTTTACAATAACATAAAATAAGGAAGCAAGTATTTTTTCTTACAAACTAACATGTACAACACTTCATATAAATTCCCATCTAATACAGTTCTAAAACTTAAATCTAGGTCCTTGCAGGCTTTTAACAGGACAGAATATCCCTGCCTAAGCACAGGTGCATCAATCAAAATGACTAAGCCAGTAATTAATCCACCTATGCTTCAGCTGAAATGCTTTACTCTTAAATCCCTGCCTGTCTTTAGCCACCTGGATTGCATCTGAGTATCAAGGCATAGCACTTGTTTCTTATATCTGCCTTTTCCATGTTGTAAGAGAAAAGGTCATGAAGAATTGTGGTAGGCAGAGAAATCTCTATATTTTTTTAGTCATTATTATTATTTCTTTAAAATTCTACTTCAGAATCTACAATATCTATAGGTCTCGAAATGTGACCTAAACAGGTATGACTGCTATAAATTGAACTTCAATGTTTTATTTTATACATTTTGTGTCAGACACTAGCTTTTAATCCATTATAGAGATACTATGGCTTCCCAGGATTTGAGAAGTCCCGAAAAATAAAAGGAAATTAAGTAATCCGCACCGCAGTATTAACCTCTATGCAGAAAAGAAGTGTCTCCAACTTGGTTCCTTGCCAATTAGAGTTACATGTTGTGCCTTTAATTTTGATAAAAATACAGTATTTCAACCTGCCAGTCAGCATGGAGTAAGTATAGATTAAAGGGGATAGACAGTAAAATTGGGGAAGACTTATCACATCTTTCATAAATTTGATGCAATTAGTGATCTGGATCAGTTAAAGACAAATTTGCTACAACAAAACAAAAACTAAGGCTCTTGTGAAAATTTTAACATTTTATTAGTTGTTTTAAATATTTAATTCTATAGTGCAATTTACAGAGATATGAAGCTTGTCTATATTAACTACATATAGCACATTAACACATCTGAAAAAATTCAGCAACTGTATTTTTTAACCCTTTTGCCACTACACTTTTTGATAACCCTTCCCAGAGTTAGAGCATCCCAAGCCATCCTACACAGAGCAAGTTTTAATGCCTTTTGAATTTTTGGAATGACCTGCAGTTTTGTCTTGAGTATGGTTCAGTACAATTGATACCTGGGGCTCCCCTATGTCAGATTACGCAATTTTTAGTGTTCCCAGACTGACCGATGAGCTGCATGCAGCACTGGAAGGCATCACTGCAAGCAGCTGATTGAATAGGCATTTAAATGCCTAAAACAAGTTTGTGGTGTGAGCAGGGTTAAACCCAGGATACTTGGGTATCAATAGATACCTGCGAATCTACTCTATTAGCTAGGGCCCCAGATGGACTGATGAGCTCTGTACAATGCTGTAAGTCAGTGCTCATGATTGGGGTAAAGTGACACAAAAGTGAAGGGTAGAAGCAGAGAAATAGACCGGTAGAATAGTATTCACTGAATACTTAGTTTGTTTTTTAATTACAGTTGAAGGAGAGGAATCAACGGACAGGAATATGAGCGTCACCACCGCATTCATTATAGACTGTAACAGGGCAAGTTGGAAGCACTTAAGACTACTGATTACAGTAGTCAAGGCGAGAGAGGATAGTGGCATGAACCAGCACCATGCTGCAAGGTTTTCAAGATGTAAGTCGCAGGATTTAGTGATTGACTGGACATGAGGGATGAAAGAGAGGCAGAGTCAAAGAGAACACCTAGGCAGTGAGCCTGCGTGATGGAGCTAATGGTAGCGCCATTAACATGGAGGGAGACAGAAATTAGAGTGGCAAGACTCGAGGGAGGAAAAAACAGAAGTTATGTTTTTGACAGGTTAAGTTTAAGGAAGTGGGCAGCCATCAAGTTCGAAACAGCAGAGAGTCAGAGACACGCGTCAAGAGGAGCAGGGAGACATAGATTTGCATGTCATCCTCTTAGAAATTACATTGGAAGCCAATGGAGCTACATAGTTTACCAAGTATAGTTTAGAGAACAATAGGGGACCAATGACTGAACCTTGGGGACACCAACAGAGAGGGGTTGAGGAGAATAGGCAGAGCACTGAAAAAGCACTGGGAAAGGTAAGAGGAGCACCAGGAGAGAGCAATATCTCATAGACGGAGATTACAAAAGATGATAAGACCCTGTTGATCATCAACATTGTCATTGTCAAAAGCAGCAAAAAGATCAAGCAGAATTAGGATAGAATAAACCACGAGAGTTTGCAGCGAGTAGATCTTTACTCCATTCATAACACCACGGATGAGTGATAGTTCTCAGATATGTTGTTTCTGGGCTTCAGATGTGTTAAGAGATAACTCCCAGTGTCTGAATAGACCCTGATAGAGTTTCCCTGCTTCTCCACAGACTATTGCAATTGGTGCTGGACTCACTGCCCAGCAGTGATCATAGTGTATTTGGCTGGGAAGCAAATTACATTCAGGGATGTATTAGGGGACATATTAGGGTTGAGTTCTGTGTTATGATAGGGTTATGGCTAGAATTATCTGTAGTGTTAGGGTTATTGTTATGATAGGATAAGGGTTAATGCTGGGTGAGGCTTAATGCTGTTTTAGGGTTAGGGATAGTGTAGGGTAAAGGTTAAAGGGACACTCCAGGCACCCAGACCACTTCTGCCTATTGGATCACTAGAGGCTTGATTAACCCTAGTGTAAACATAGCAGTTTCTTTGAAACTGCTATGTTTACAGCTGCAGGGTTAACACTAGATGGACCTGGCACCCAGACCACTTCATTGCGCTGGGTGCCTATGGTGGTCCTTTAATTCCAGGTTGTGAGGCAACAAAACACGTAAAATGCCAAGGATGAGTGAATACTTTTGCAAGGCACTGTATAGCATACTAAATGAAAGCCATTTCCTTCCTTTAAAAAACAATGTATAATATGTAGGGGGTCACTTAAAATTAAATCATTAAATTATGGTGAAACACAATATGCAAATTGTAGATTTTGTTTTGGTTCAGAATTTGGACAGTTGCCTCCGTCCTTAAGGGGTTAATGTCACGGTTATGTAAGGGAACCCATAACTCACAGACATAATCCACTAAGAGAGGTATACCATGTATTACCAGGCCTGAGAATGTCTGAAATTAATGTATAGAGAAGTCAGAGAGAAAGCAGAGGTCAATATTAGGGGAAAACAGGACAATCATTAAACAAGCCAAAGGGTCAGGAACACAGAATCCAATACAATATAAAATGCACTCTTGGGTAAAGGAGAACCACAACTTTCATCAAGCTCTGACTTTAAATAGCCAGAGGACTTACACTATTGGTTCACATCATTTTAGAATGCCTAAACACCCGAGTTCGGCTGAATGGCGAATTCGGGACTTTCCAGTGTTTGTTTGCACTGTCTGAATTGGTGCTCAAAGTCGCAGCGTTCTAAGCTCAGCTCGACTGACTACAAACACACATGCACGAGCAGCGTACAGCAATAAGTGCCTGTCCCGTTGTCAGATCGGAAGAAGGAGCACCAGACCATATAAGCATTAGTTAATTAGTAACCCGAAAAATAAAATTATGCACAATTGTAAAATTTGAATTAGTCATTTATGCAATATCAGCTGTAATGGCAGCTGTACAAATTCCTGGAACTCAAAATAGGATAGTAGCAGCACAATAGATATGCATCCAGTAGCACAATACAACATTAACAAGGCAGGTACTTGGTCAGACAGAGCAAAATATTAGGACATGCAGTAAAGATTCTTAAACGAGAAAACAGTTCCAAGAGACAAGGGCAATACATGAAGCTCAGGAAGGCTAGTAACAAATGTGTTATAAGCATATAGTTTTCTGGTGTTTTATACTGACTGATGGAAAAATGATACTTGTAAGGTCAGGCCTGGAGCAGAAATGACACAAGTGACTTAATAAAATAGCACTTAATAACCTAGAGCAGGGATAGGAAACCCTTGGTACTGCAGATGTTGCAAACGACATCTCCCCTGATGCTTTGCCAGCAATATGTTTGTAAGAGTATTAATGAAAATGTATTCCACAACACACACAAGTGTCCTGGAACAATACCAAAATGGTGTGCTGTGGTATGAAACATGTGGATTTCCATCAAGCTCTGTATTCTTAAGTAAGTGTCCACCTTTCAGATATTCATCCATCCTTACTGAAAAAATAGGGGCTTAAAACATTTTAAATACTATATGGTATCCTTTATCTTCCAAATTCCAGTCTTAAATGGAAACTCAATTTGATATCAGAAATTAAAATATAATGGTAAACAAATGGTAAAATAACCTGCTTCCATGTATTAGAAAAAAATAAATACATGTCATAAATGGAAATGCAAATTCCAAAATATTCCACTAGAATATAAGAATGTCTAGATGGTGTTATTTACAGACAATTAACAGCTTGTTAATGTGTTTTATTATCTATTATTAAAGGGATATTGGCCCCTAATACTGTGCTTGTGCCATATACCTTTATTTTATATTTCTTATAACATTTTTATTAATTTTTTATCATTTTATTTAACTCTTACGTGGCCATTGTAATCTTTGGATTTTTCACTCACTCAGGAATCCTAGGTGGGGATTATACCACCTACGCCAATATAGTGAGCAGTATATTTCTAGTATTATACATTTTATATACCTATCTGTTATTGCCACATACAGAGAGCACTATTTGTTTTTATTTCTCTCTATATACCGAGGACATGTACCTACCAACACCTATATCCTACCAGTGGGGGATCAACGCCACTGAATGCTACACACTCCTGAGCTGGCCATAGCTCTGAAATAGGTGAGTAAGAAGAAGTGATATTACCACCACTGCCATCTTCCCATTACAGTTTCACACTATTGGAATTTCTCTCTTCTATCTGCATGTTTCCACATCATCTGGATACCTGACTTCCGTGGATCCCACAAGGTCTATTGATTCTACTTATACTCTTATATTGATTCTACTCTTCAATCAAACTTGGACTATTATCTCTTACACTTTTTATCAGGACATTATTCCTTTTTTATTCATTTTTATGTAAGTACGCATTGTTTTTACTGTTGTTTTATTACAGTTTTGGAGCGACCTATATTCTGGTTTGTACTAAGTGGGGTTTTATGGGCTAATCTGTTGGGAGAAAATAGGGAAGCATACTCAACACCCAATAATTGTTGTCTTTTAAGTTACGTTTCATATTAGTATGTTTTCATTATTAAATAGAATAGCAATAATTAGAAAAGGAACAATGAACACTATGATTGCTTATAATGGATGCATTCAATGCTATCATTTTTCATTAGCACATATTTCATTTTGTGGAGAATTATTCTATCCATTCAACAAAGATGCATGCAGTGTTGTAATAATAAAGCTATGCACAGCAGCTTCTAGTACGGTTCTGGTTTTCTAAAAGGCTTTGTCCTTACTTTCGCAAAACTGCAGAAGTACCACAATTGATCTTTTGTACTGCCAAGAGAGTCATGCGGAGCAAGACTTGCATACAGTACATGCACTAGAGCGAAGACTTATGGGACTACTAGATACATCACAACATAACATCAATCCTGATTCTGAGATCTTATATAACATATAGCATTTTAAGGGTTCTTTTGATTTATGTGATTTTATTTTGGGTGCTTGCATATAAATGAGACCACATGTTTTAAAATGTTAGAACTTTAATATAGTAAAGCTGGATATTTCTTTTGTTTCTCCAGTATAACTTTGAAATTTATTTATACATTTTCAACAATTCACTTTGCTTTACTTAGGAATTAATTTAATACATTTCAGAAAAGCAATACCACGCATATGCAAACCAGGAACTCAAAATTAGGCACTTAATCCAAGACTCACCACAATTATCATATTTATTTCAGTAAGCCTTCAACTTTTTCTTTAAATGGATTTATACCATCACTTAAACTTTATCTAGTAGGCACATTTACTAATAAAACAGAAGAACTGATAAAATGTTGTTTGTTTTATTATTTGGTTACCATCACAAAAATGATGTGTTGCTTTTGCCAACATTGTACTAGTTTAATATTTTCACATCTAATTTTTCCAGAGAAAACCTATGGAAAGTGCAATAAATTAAGACATTCTATTGTCTCTTGCAATCAACCATTATTTACAGCACATTATGTTATTGGGATTTAGTCTGGGGCAGAGGGTTAAACAGTTATTGCCTGCTTTCAAATAGACGCATCTATCTGTGCAATTATGTACATCCACAATAAATGCCTGCTGGCTACACAAGCCCCATACAATACCCAATATGCAGTAAGTTGGAGTTTAAAGGAACAATCAGCATTCAGCAATTATATCCAGAGGAGACAGGACATGATTGTCACTGACAGTCTGACAGGGCCTGGTGGAGTAGCGGTGAGAGAGTGGTGCTTAGAGTATCCCTTTCAAAATATTTTATTCATTTTCTTTCTATTTTCTTATGTAAACATTAATATTTATTCTCTTGAATTCCAAGAAAACTTTATCATATAAAACTGCATTTGTTTTGAAATAAAAAGTTGTTTTTTTTGTTTGCTTTCCCCTTCCCCTGTAAGAGTGCTCACATATTCAATACAATACTGCATATTATGTGAAACAGCAATGATAATTTATAACTCAATCCAGGATATGGGCAGGTTATAACTTTTTTGTTGTACTTTGTTTATAAATGTACCCTCTCTTTGGAGAAATTTGGTAAATATACTTGGGTATATATATATATATATATATCTTAATTAAATAAACATAAACATCTTTACATATGAGAATCCCCAAAGAAAGGCTACATTTCATATTATAGATGAGCAAAAGTAGTCATAAGAAAATAAAGGAACCTACTTATTATAGTATGGTCATGCACATAGGATTGCATGACCATTAATCACTGTGTTTGAGAGTAGCTAAGTGCACATGATGTGGAAAAAAATATTCTTTGATGTTATCTATAAAAGACGCAATTGCTGAATGCATTAGGTTACAGAGACAGATTTAAGGGCATTAACCTTTCATGGAGTTAAGAGATGTGCTTTTTTTTTTTTTTTGAAGACCTGTGAGACAACATGTACTCAAGAAGCAAGTTTCTGCAACAAGTCTAAATGTAGGTGCTTGTAACAGATCTAAGACTAGGCGTTTCAGTAAATGTTTCTTTAACAAGCACGGATGAAGATACAGGTGAAATGCTTGAGAGAAGATGTCTGGATACTGATCAACGTATAAGCTTGCTACAGACAACATCAAAATGTTGAGATTTCAGGTTAAAGTCAATAGCAGACTTAAAGGGACACTATAGTCATCAGTACCACTGCTTTTTCAGAGAAATTTACCCCAAGATCAGACAGTGCAATGCTCAGAGAAATTGCAAAATAAACAAGAGTTACATCTCAGATTCAACAGGCCTCAGTTAGCATGTTAAAGTTCATGACAGTACAATTAGAAAAAGAGTGAACAAGTATGGTTTGTTTTGAATGGTTGCCAGTAGAAAGCCTATTCTCTCTAAAACTATCATTAAACTTGAATCAGGGCAATCCACAAGAATTCTGGAGCATTGTACTTTGGACAGACAAGACTTTTTCCCTTCTTTTAGTTCAACAGCAAAAAAAATATGTGAGGAAGGCTGAATTTGATGGACGCCAGTCTCTTTTCAGCTATGTAACTATGTAACACTGTAAGACCAAAGTGGAGATATCTGGCCATAATGAACAAAGCCATGCTTGATGAAAAACAAACAGCATATCAGCACAAACACCTCATACCAACTGTCAAGCATGGTGGTGGAGGGGTGATGATTTAGGCTTGTTTTGCAGTCACAGGACCTGGGTACCTTGCAGTCATTGAGTATATATCATATCCCCCCTGTCTAGTCTTTCCTCCAAGCTATACACGTTAAGATCCTTTAACCTTTCCTTGTAAGTTTTACCCTGTCATCCATTAACCAGTTTAGTAGCCCTTCTCTGAATTCTCTCTAAAGTATCAATATCCTTCTGGAGATACAGTCTCCAGTACTGCGTACAATACTCCAACTGAGGTCTCACCAGTGTTCTGTACAATAGCATGAGCACTACCCTCTTTCTACTGCTAATACCTCTCCCTATACAACCAAGTATTCTGCTAGCACTTCCTGCTGCTCTATTACATTGTCTGCCTACCTTTAAGACATCTGAAATAATCACCCCTAAATCCCTCCCTCAGATCAAATATTCTATACTCTGCCCTTGGGTTTTTACGTCCAAGATGCATTATCTTGCACTTATCCACATTAAATGGGTCATGCAACAGGACAATGATCCCAAGCACACCAGCAAATCTATGGCAGAATGGCTGAAAAAGAAAAAAAATCAAAGTGTTGCAATGGCCCAGTGTAGACCTTAACCAGACTGAAATGCTGTGGTGGTTTATTAACAAATGCCAGCAAACCTCAATGAACTGAAGCAAAGTTGTAAAGAAGAGTGGGCCAAAATTCCTCCACAGTGATGTGAGAGGTCGATAAAGTCATACAGAAAATGATAACTTCAAGTTATTGCCGCTAAGGATTGCTCTACAAGCTATTACATCATAAGGTGTACTTAGTTTTGTTAATTAAATCATTAGGTTAAAAAAAATCATACATTTTTATACCTACTAAGGAATAGATCATTGTTATTATGTCCTGATATGTAACACCATAGAAATCAAAGTGGATGTACTTTTTTTTCCCCCATGACTGTATATCCCTAAAACTAAAAACCCTGATTTAAAGGACCACTCTAGTGCCAGGAAAGCATACTCGTTTTCCTGGCACTAGAGTGCCCTGAGGGTGCCCCCACCCTCAGGGACCCCCTCCCGCCCGGATCTGGAAAGGGGAAAGGGGTTAAATCTTACCTTTTTCCAGCGCTGGGCGGAGAGATCTCCTCCTGCTCTCCTCCTCCGATCCGCCTCTTCTCTTCCCCGTCGGCTGAATGCGCACGCGCGGCAAGAGCTGCGCGCGCATTCAGCCGGTCACATAGGAAAGCATTCATAATGCTTTCCTATGGACGCTTGCGTGCTCTCACTGTGATTTTCACAGTGAGAATCACGCAAGCGCCTCTAGTGGCTGTCAGTGAGACAGCCACTAGAGGAAAAAGGGGAAGGCTTAACTAATTGATAAACATAGCAGTTTCTCTGAAACTGCTATGTTTATAAAACAATTAGTTAACCCTAGCTGGACCTGGCACCCAGACCACTTCATTAAGCTGAAGTGGTCTGGGTGCCTAGAGTGGTCCTTTAATAATAGAATACCATTTAGTCCTCAGATGTTGCTGCAATGGTAACTGGTAGAAAGTTAATGTATCTAAGTGAGATGTCTGAGAGTATTAGAATCTTGATACTAAAGCACTGGTGTCAAATGTCTGAAATGCATTTAGAAATGCTTAAAATGTAATGACAGCATGAGTAGATAAACCAATGGATTTTTTTGTGCATCACTTCTTGATGCAAACAGTGACAGTTTGATATACCGTACTGCACATTGAGTTTCAAATACCTACTGAGGCGTGCTTATGTGTAGAGCAGAGCACAGTAAAAGCAAGCAGAGGAATACAAATCATATAATACGTCTATGATGCTATATTTTATGCACCTATCTTTGTCATGTTTGTGTCAGCGACTGTATTCTGCATGTCCCTTTTAGACTGTCATCACCAACCACATGCTACCATCTACTTTAATTACTTTTAAGTTGTGATATTTAGAATTTACTATATTTTCTATAAAATATGATGAGCTCTTTTAAATTTGCAAGATTAAATACATTTTTTCCCGGTTCGCTCTTGATGTATCTTAATGATTTAGTTATGTTCTGTTCGGCAGCTTATGAAAATGGCATATTATTCAAATAATAAATGCAAATATCCACAACTATAAATTAATAACATATTCCAATAATTATGTAACCTTTCACTTTATATTGAATATATTCCTGGAAAACAGTTTTGCTCATATTTAAAATTCTATTTTTAGAATGGTCAAAATCACATCCTGTAAAAACTAGAATACAATACAATTAAAATGCCACTTAAATGCTAATAATAGCTGGAATTTAAGACTGTATTATATTTAATAATGAGCACATTTCAGTTTTTGCCGCAGGATGCCCTAACAAAAAAAGATAACCAAGTTTGAATAGATTTGTTATATATATATATATATATATATATATATATATATATATATATTGAATAAACATGAAAATATGCACTTTCTATTTTAAAACGTGGAAGTAGTTTATTATTTTTTTTGTTCTATTTTAATAAAAGATAAGAATTAATTATAATGTGATATTGTGGACCAAAAGTATGTTATAATTATTGTTTTTAACAATGTACATTGCTGTAGGTTGAAACTGTAAAAAGGTTACAATTCGATTTGTATTCGCAAGAACCGACAGCATTCAACACTGAGCTAATATTCTTTACCAGTTGTAATAGTACATTTTGCTATTGCCTTAAATCAACTGACAGAGTTATTCACTAAATTGAAAACAGCAGGGAATTCAGTGTGAATTTCGAATATATGGCCAAAATACTGGAATTGGAAATTGGAATATTCAAGTCAAATATGTTTTCAGTCTATCTTTGTCTTTAAATGTAAAATTCACTTTAAATTCTCTTTGAATTTCCAACAATTCTCATTTTAGTAAATAACCCTTGAATGTCAGTAATATGGAAAATATATATTTAAGGCAACACATTCCCTGCTGCTGTGTAACCAAGCTCAGCTAGAGCAAAATAGTTTGGGGAAAATACCAGTGTTCAACAGCAGTGCAATAATTCCACCGTATTAATGATGTAGGAAAATTACCTTTTAATGTTCTAGCACAGGTGTTAAAGGTTTAGAGCCAGGGCTGGGCTTAAAGGTAACTCCTCAGATGTCATAGAACTACAACTGCCATGATGTTTTGCCAGTTGTTGGCATGTAAGCATCGCAGAAGTTCTAACTTCTAGGGAGCTACCATTTGTGCACCACCAGGTTAAACTATGTAGGAGGAAAGAAAATGACCATCACAGGTTAATTACAAACTTTACCTATATCACAGGTTCAAATTATTTGATCTTCAACAAATGTTACAGACCCACAATATATTGCAAAACAGAAAATATAATAACATTTGAATTTGTCTTATACCACATCTAATCTATAATTTTGTATATCATAATGTATACCCCATACAAGACTACCAAAAAAGAAAAAGCATAGACAAATAGTTCATCAACACAGATAGAATAAAAGTACATTTTTTACTGTGATTTACAGTACAATTTAAGTGTTTTATATGCTATTGTCCACTGCTGAAAGATACAAGGAATTGAAAACGCATTAGGTTACTGTAGGGTCCAATCAATAAAACTATTGGAAAGATTTTCATTATGCAAACGGTAAATTATATTTAATGATTTAATTTAGCAAGCTGGAAGGCCATTACTGTACGAAAAGGCATTATTCAGGGCAAATAGCTGTGAAGGAGTTGAAGGACCCTTTTCCCCTGAAGGCACTCTATTGAATCAGAGGCAAGCAATGCAGTAAACATCTTATTAAACAACAAGTGCAGAAAAGCAAAAGACAGGAGCCTCTAGAGTCATGTTAATTATCTCAGGGTCGAAGTCAGTAAGAAGGCTGTCTGGCAGTTTCTAAGGCAGTCAGATGGCAGTGCCAACATCTCAACATCCCCAAGGTCTTGCAGTTACAACGCTGTCATATTTCAAATGACAGGTAATGCTTATAAACACACAGACACTAACCTCCTCAATTATATTCAATGTCGAGGTTTCCCTATTGGATGAACTCATTTACTGCATATATATTTTCAGACAAAATTTACTTTATCAGAAAAAAGGTATATCATGATATTCAGTGTAATATCTTTAGTGATGTTTTATAATATCTGAAATGGCACAAAAGATTTGTGTAGTGTGTAGAACTATTGATATGTTATTTATCAGAAAACCAATGCAGACATTCCAATAATAATCTTAGAAAAAACAACTAGTAATGCTTCAAGAATGCCCATTAAAGGCATATATATATATATATATATATATATATATATATATATATATATATATATATATATATATATATTAATCAGAACAGGTATATTGTAAAATTTTAAGCTTGCCTGCCTGATAGGATAACCCTTGCTATATCCTTTATCTCAGATATATCATCCCTGATTTGTTTCCCCGATACCAGTCAATGTTAAGTGACTTTAACAGTGATGCTATTGCCACCATGCTTCATTACAGTAATGATGGACAAGTTGTCCCTGTGCAGCTATAACCGGATGTTGTATGAACATGAAATCAGTACTGATGGTTGTGACTGTAATTTACAATTAAAAGGGCATTTTAAAGTCTCTGAAGGTCCTTCATTTATTGTTATCACTGTGCACTTCAAATAGTATGAAATGTTTTTGGGTGGTCGGGTTTAGAACTCTCATGGAAAGCTCTACATGGTTAAATCAAGGAGGAACATTGTGACAAACAAAATTAAATGATGTGCAGGATTGTTTTAAACATTGGAGCCTGCATATGTTAAATGAGTAAAACAGAACACAGAATACAAATTAATTCAGCCTTTCCCCAAGAGAACAAAAAGCCATCTTAGTGAAGTTGAGAATGTATTTATAATAAGATCATGGAAAAGTTAAGATGGTTGGCATTAAAAGATTACGACTTCAGTGATTTGAAGGGTTTACGGTGCTTGCAGTCTGTATAACCATAGTTTGTTCCCATATATATAACAAACTACAGGGTCTTCATTATCTAGCTGGCTAATATTAATTCTGTGTGTATTGGGCATTCTTTGATCAGCACGCATAGTATGCTGGTGACAGATTTCACCATGCCATGCAAGTCCACCCCTTAGATGTCTTACAGATTTTCTCTGCCCCTGCAGAAGGAAGTGACACCACTGGAGGTGGATTGGGCTGTAGGGAGAACTTGGCATTGATGTTGGATATTGGGTTAGTTTTCCCTTATTCTTTTCAATGCAATTAAGGGTTTACTAAAACACTCTTTTTTTTGTTGTAGTAATTCCTTGAGGACAATTTTATTTAGGTATTTTTCATTTTATGTTTAGGGAGGTCCTAACCAAAGTAGTATTGATTTTTGAGTATATTGAGTATTTTATTAAAAGACTGGTTTTGGTTGGCATAACACTTTAAGAGACCTGGTTATGTCTTTGCAGAAGGCAGTTATGAGATCAGTTCATTATCGTAATGAAAACTATATTTAAAATCTATCTAAAAAAAAAAATCAACTAGCTGACTATAAAAAGCACTAGAAACTCATCTGTTATGAAGGGGTTGATTATGTAAATCTGCAAAAATCCATAGAAAAATTGTTACACCATGTTTCCTGAAATTGGTGTCGTGAATTTCATGTTTCATGCATTTTTAATTGGGTTTGAACATGTTTGGGGGCTACTGATATAAATAAATATATTTACTATCCTGTAAGCTATATTATGCATGTAGGATATGCACAGAAATGGATTTACACAGTTTTGATTTCTCTGTTGTGGAGCTCCCAGAGCACTTAGTTCAAAAAACTGAAAGAAATAATAACTGATGTTGAAAACATCTTAGCTTTCTTTTGAGACTGTAAAGTATATTCCGTATTAGTTCTGCAATAATAAGCTTGCTAAACTCTTAACTAAATAATTAATAAGAGTCTTGGACTATTATACAGTATTTTAATAACATGGTATTGCAAACATTACTCTATCGACATATCCAGAACTTCTATTTAACTAAAGAAAACAAAAATACCTTTTAATTAGGTTGCATGGTGTTTTTGTACTCGTAGACTTGTTTGAAAGTAGAAGCTGTAGGAGCCCAGTGTGTGAATGCCTCTGTAGGTATATAATGAGGCAGTAGAGGAACTTGTCCATTCTAATTTTGTTGTAATCCCCTCAAATATGATCCTTAAGTCCCTTAAGTGCTATGTAGAATTCAGTGCATCCTTCCATTAGAATCAATCCTACATTCCAGCATCCCTAGATTAATATTTTGTAAATTCACACCCTCACTTCCCTCCCCATAATAAATAAATCTTAGCTACAGCAAAGCCTTCAAAGGCTAAATATTGTAAAGAATTTAAACATTATGCATTTTTTGTCTCTAAAGGTGCTTAACTATGAGACACTATGCACTTTCCTAAAATGTATCATAGGAAATGCCTACCTGTTATCTATGTATTTGTAGAGAGGAATTAAAGGCACAATACACTAATTAGTATTATAAAAGATAGTATGTGTAATGGACACCTTCCGTTGATGGATGCTCCTAGTACTTCCTGAGGACTCCAAGCACTGCAGCAGACACCACAACCACCGCAGACTCCACAACCGCCATAGCTTAACTGGAGTATCGCCGTCTTCCTTCCACCCTGTATGAACCTCCAACATCCAGGACCATGTGGGGAAGACATGGATTGCAGGATAAAACTTACAAGGAAAGGTTAAAGGAACTTAACATGTATAGCTTGGAGGAAAGACGAGACAGTGGGGATATGATAAAAACATTTAAATACATAAAGGAATCAACACGGTAAAGGAGGAGACTATATTTAAAAGAAGGAAAAACTACCACAACAAGAGGACATTAAAGGAGTTTATGCATGCGTGGGACAGATATAAGGCTATCCTAACTATAAGATAAGGCCAGGGACTAATGAAAGTATATAAAAATTGGGCAGACTAGATGGGCCGAATGGTTCTTATCTGCCGTCACATTCTATGTTTCTATGTTTCTTTTCAGGCCAACCTCTTTCCTGAGCTGTTCAGTGCTTTGATGTTTGTGATAGAGAGATATATGGATTTGACTGCACACTAGTACTCTTCTCCAGCAATAAAGGAATAAACAGGTCTACATGACTCAACAACTCCCTGCTACTGCTGATAATATGGGTAATGAATAGAGAAAAGAAAGAACAGAGAATGGGAATGGTAAGAGGCAGATATTACACAAGGGAAGATACAGGAATGGATGGAACAGTCGTAAAAAGAGACATAGTAAAAATAGGTTTAAAATAGATTGGGTCTGTATATGAGAATGGACAATGGTCATACGATGGATCTTGTGTAGAGTAAATTGTAAGAACAAAAAAGGCATGTGTAGTGGAGGTCCCTGTACCCTGGCTGGGTACCTCCGCCAAGGACCACTTCCTAGCTGGAACAGGAGACAAACCGCAGCACTTCTGCCCACAGTCGCCGTGGCTTTATTAGGGTCCTGGGAACCGCTCCCTCCTGGAGCCGAATGGGGAATTAGCTCAAGACATCCCCAGGCACTGGACGACACTCAGTCCTGGGAGCTTTAGTCCTTACAAGGACTTTCCCTGTTGAATCCCCTACAAGCAGACACAGGAGTAAATCTTCTTTCCCTCCAATAACAGGATGACACACTGTTTTGGAGTGTAAGCTGGAATAGATTTTAATGGTGTCACACTGGCCTTTTATGACAATCCCCATTTAAGGGGTACACCCTCATGGACCTTGTTGGGGACTCCAACACAAAGACACAGACCAATAAGAACAGTGATTAAATGCATGACACTCCCACATACAATACAATAAGCCTTCCCCTTTACTTAGGAGATAATTGAGTCAAGCACTATACTAAACTCAATTATCTCCAAACACAAAAAAAAAACATTTTTACAAAACCCCACAAACACATAAAATCCCCATAAAAGTTACATCCCCTGATAGCCCTGATCTGGATGACCAACATATCCAAAAATCACCCAGATCAGTTCAGGGGTTCAGAAATTTTCAGGAAGTCACAGTTTTTACCGACCGCAGGCATGGTCCCATGCCCAAAACAGTTCCGGAGAATCAGGGCTTGTGCTCGGTCTAGTTCAGAGTTTGTTCCCTTCATCCAGACGAATGATCCCACCGAACAGTGCCCTTCTAAGTTGAATGGAACCGAACGCAGGCGATGATGGAAGTACAGCTGTGTTTGGGAGTTTCTGTATCCAATTTCAGTTCCATGAGATTCATGCCCAAACACTGCTGCCTACGTTCATGTGAACAAGATGGCCGTCACCTTGTGGTTATCTATAGGAATTGGGGCCACCCAGACAAACAATTAGAACACTGCGGTGAGAAACGTTCCAAGTTGTTAATTGGTGTTAAAAGCTCCAAGGTGGTCTCTGGTTCGTGCGGTTGTTCGGTAAACGAACCATATAATCCCAATTGCACGAACAGAGACTTTTACATTATTTTCCACATGGTCCATAGTTTGTGGGCAGGAGGCTGGCAAGCAGGCTCCTCCAAGAGCTCGTGGCAAACTCAGGTAAAAAGGGGAGTTTGTCACAGTATGGTGATATGGAGATAGACATAAGATGAAGACATTAATATATAAATAGTAGGGGCATGGAAATATGAATAGAATGTGGTATATACGTTAACTCAATAACAAAAATAGATTATCAAATAATGAATTATGTATTAGGAATAAAGGGTTACTTCAGATAGCATAACTACTATAGCCTGCTACATTCACTGGATATGACACAAGGAGTAAATGGAAGCATTTCCTGGTCATTTGGCAAATCATTGAAAAATTCTAAATGCTTGAGAAAAGAATCCTGTCGAGACGGAAACATTCCTACGTTGTGATGGTCTGTTTTTGAAATTAACAAAGTAGAGAAAAGTATGATGTAAACATTTTTCCAAGAGTGCACTTGTCCTTGGTTGCTGCATACACACATATAACTACAGGTGTGATTCACTTGATGTCTCTGTTATGTACCTGCCACAGTGCCTCACGCTCCAGTCACAAATAAAACTCTAGAGGTCATTGTGGGACACCCTCTTTGAGTGATCATGAAGGACAAAATCTCAATAGTTGTGAAAATATAACACACAAAGCTATTAGGGGGTTTACTCCCTCTATTCTATACTCGCTTTTTTCTCTACTGACTTTATTTATTTTTTTTTTTTGTCTTTATTCACGGAGTATCTACAATTTTTGGTGATGGGTGTGTATGTGAGGTATCCCGTTTCCTAGGCTACTAGATCTCAGATCTCAGAGATGCTTGAGACATTGCTGTTGTGAGCAATTTTATTCAGGGGGGTTGAATAATTTTGAGACTTAAGAAGTCCTTATAAGTCCTTATAAGTCGCATTTTCAGTTGAATCTGGGGAAATCACTTGGAGCATTCCCTGTGTTAAGCTATTTCAACAGCTTTTGTTTGATTTATTCATCGCAAACAGCTGAAAGCCCATACATTTTGACAATAAAGTTTCAATGGGTGTTGTATAATTTTGATGACAACTGTATATGTATTAAGGCAATTTGGCCTGTAATTGTGGGAGGTGCTTGGTATTCACTCCTGATCTACTTACGGAACACCCCTTACCTTGCTCCTTACCGTTCGAGGTCAGCGTTGAATGAGGATCCACTTCTGGGTTCTCTCAGACGCCATCTTGGTTTTTCAGTATCCACGAGTTTTTCCGTGGCAAGCTGTGTCCAGGAATCCTGTTACAGGCCTTTCCGTCCGTCCAGCCTCTCCTGACCCCGGTAATCATCATAGATCGCGTCCCAGGGACTCCTAAACCGTAAGTTAGACCTACCTGTCACGCCAGGATCGGTTCCCACGGCGTCTGGTACAGCATGGGTCCTCACTTTAGGGTTTTTCCCTGTTATCATGCAAATTGGACAATCTGTTCGCGGAATCATTTCATGCAATATTCGACCAATTCATTAGTTAAAGGTTGTCATTTTGCCTAAAGCTGTTCCGTGTTTTCGGCGAAATAAGCTATCCTTTCGGTTATTTCGCCTTTCGGCACTTGTTCATGATATGCTTAAGCACGATTGCCTGTTCGCATAAATTTTCAGACGTATAAACTGTTCGGTTCAGTTCTGTTTTCCCTTGCTATAGGGTTTCGGTAATTGTCTTGCTAATGTATTCGCATAAATCCTTTTCGTGGATTACATACATCATTTCATGCCTATATCATTCGTTTAAACGATTTGTTTTGCTTACTAGATATAAATTAATTCTATTTACTGTTTAAAGGTATCAGGGTTGTATTGGTTTCCATAGCAAACCAGTTCACATATCTGTATGGATCATTTGACTCCCACGCTTTCAGGGTTTTTTCCATACTTATCCATTTCAGTCACGGTTTTTCAGCCTACAGTTACAGGCATCATTTCTGTGTTTAAACTATGACACGACATATACATGAGGATACGGTTTCCTTTTCCAAGCAGGGAATTCTCGGGTTGAATCACACGTACTGATCCAACCAATTATACGTCTTTGCATTACAGTAATATCATATAAACTTCACACATCACTTTACATCATCACTTTGCAGAATTGTTTTCATCCTTTGTTGTTAATTATATATCAGCATCTAAATATAGGCCGCGCCCTCCCCCACCCCTTCCTCTTTTCTCACTTGACACCCATCATACATCCCCTCTGTTTCTAGCCAGAATCCTGGCATTAGAAGACACTGCATAACTTGGCCTTTGTAGTACATTTATGTTGTCATGGCATTCACTACACTTTCGTGCCATTTACCAGTTAAACTCCCCAATCAAGTCCTTAAAACACCTCTGGTACGAGCTACACAGTCTACACCATTCCCACACAGACCACACTCACTATATTACCCTTTTTACCCGTTTCAGGCTGTCCAGGTTTATATATTTCACCACACGAATTCGCAGTGATATACTCATACTACCAGGTACGTACGTCTGCTCATATGGTATTCTTACATACATTTCATCCCCCCCCCTAGGTTAGAGTACTGGCAATAGGGTCACAGGCTCCCCAATAGGTATTTACCCCTTCTTGGCATTTGCCATCGGTTAGTGGTCCCGCGAGGCCAACACCCTGCCTCAACGTTCGGAGGCAAACACCCATTGGGCCACACGTGAGATAGTCGCCTCGCATGTCGCATAGAGAGGGCCTCACCTGTCAATCCCTTCCCCTGTTTTCTGTGTTACAGTCACCGAGAGGCCTACAATCCTGCCACTACGATGGGTGGCCTCGAATCCCCTTGCGCCAATGCATAGATGGAGACTCTCAAGCCACTTGGCAACTAGCAGGGCCTCACCTGTCACCAAACAAGTTTAATGTTTCGCCATCTGGCTTAGCTAGCCTGCCAGTACAATCTTGGTGGTTTTTCATACACTAATTAATTGTTTTTGTTTTAGTATGTCTCAGGAACGGGTAGAGGATTTCTCCCTGCCTAGCACCCTGGCTAGAGCAATTACTCCTACACAAGGAGGAGAGGTAACTAGTCCAGCATCGATCAGATCCTGGATGATCCCTCGTATAATAATTTAGGAGACGGCAAATCCCCTACCCTGCTACAGCAAGAAAAGCAGAGCTTTTCAAATTACTACGTACTTCAACTAACAACATGGATGCTGGGGAAGGGCCCAGCCAATCCAACCCGGGAGACATACATTCCATGTTGTCATCACTCATGGTGTCCATGAGCAAGGTCATCTCTAGGCTGGAGAAACTTGAGTCGGTCAGCAAGGCCCTTACCCTAGCCAGGCCACCAGCTGCTGCTTCCCCAGCACCAGCCAACTTGCTATTTGTTACTCCAGCCATCACCCAGGAGGACCAGGAAGTTAGCCCTGCTCATATGATCCCTGAGCACCTAAAAAGAGATATCCTGGAAGGTAAAGACGTCAACCTGGCTTCTCTGCTGATTGCCTCCACGGATATCGTGGAGAATAAGACTTATGCTTATGATGATGTATCTGTTGTGGTCAGATCTAGGGACGCCCGCCTAAACAGAAAACTGACTATTCCCAAGTTTGTACTGGCCTTTGGTATTTACCAGAATGTCATCTGTGTGGTCTATCCCAATAGACGAGAAGAGTTTGATCTTTATATGCACAAGCTGGTAGACCTGGGCAACAAATATGGTGGTTTCAGCCTTCTATGATTACCATAGGTCTTTTTCTGCAAAAGTGTCTGGGGCCTTCTTCCAGTATGGAACAAGATCCAACTGGAGTAGTATTGATACCGTAATTTTTTGCAGACACTTTGCAGGTCTAAGAACACCGGCTTGTGCATACTGCTCCTCTACGGCGCATACGACAAATTTCTGTCCTAACACGGCGGACGAACATGCTTCCACGCAAGGAACTAGTTCCTCTGGTGTTTCAAAGAAATTGACCAGAGACAAACTGGGATGCCTGATCAAGTTTCTGGGCAAGTCCCAGATATGTAATAATTTCAATGTTGGGTCTTGTAATTATAGTGGATGTAGATTATTGCATATCTGTTTAAAATGTTTTAGGGCACATGCCAAAACCATGTGTCCAAATAAAATGTACCCTAAGCCATACCTAACGTCCATTAACATTTCAGTATTTACAGCATTTCTGTCACATCACCCGTCTAGACGCTTGGTAGATTTTCTTATCTCGGGTTTAACAGAAGGCTTCCACATGGGTATTCTACACATACCGTCTGGGATCCTGGAATGCCCTAATCTACAATCTGCACAGTACAACCCCACAGCTGTTGACACTCTTATAGCCCAGGAAGTTGCTGAGGGTTTCTTATTGGGGCCTTTCTAGTCTTCTCCATTCAAAGAATGGCGCACTAACCCCATTGGTATTGTCACAGGGAAATCTTCCCTTAAACATAGACTCATTATTGACCTGTCTGCACCACACTCATCGTCTCAATTCCCTCATACCCTCCGAAGAATTCTCCCGGCAATACACTACCATAGATCACGCCATTACAGCTATCATACAGGCAGGGGTCGGAGCAAGGCTTAGTAAGACCGATGTAACGGATCGACGGGCACCCCAACTGGGTACCTCCATTGAAGGATGCTCCTAGCGCTTCCTGAGGACTCCAAGCACTGCAGCAGACACCACAACCACCGAACCGGAGAAGCATACGAAAGCTCTCAAGCATATGAATCCTGTAAACAGCTGAACATGAAAAGCATACAATCAGCTTACACTCCTGGCAATCAGCATACAATCCAATTCCCCCAATAACGAGACGACACTTCGTTTTGAGGTCAAGCCGAACATACAGCCTCTTTTTTTTTCCCAATCCACAAACATAGTACTGCCCACAGGGTTTTATAGAACAACCAATCAATCCATACAATACACACAGACACTCCCACACAAAATCCTCCCCTCTGCCTGTGATATGATTACTGAACACAATGGTTAATATAATTATCACAGGCAGAGAAATACAGTTTTTACCAAATATTAATAACTTCCAAAATATACATGCCACAAACATAAATAATTGCATATTTGAACTCAGCACACTTTAATTATAAACATAGTCAAAATTCAGCCAATTCCATCCAGGGGTTAAAAAGTTAAGGGAAAGTCCTATTTGACCAAATGAAGCATGGCTTTTCTGCCCAAAACCAGTTCCACAGAGTCTTCTATCCTGGAGATAATTGGGAAGTAATCCAATTATCTCCAAGGACAGAGGCAAAACTCCATTAGCCACATGGTAGCAAAATACAATAAAATACATACAAATATATAACTGTGCAGCTATTGCATAAAACAAATACATTCAACATATCCCCAGATAGCTTAGATCTGAGTGCACATTATGACTGAATGGCGCTCAGATCACATACATACAGTTCAATTGCCATGGAGCCAAAGTCTTTCACATAGTCTTTTGTTATACGAATGGGCTCCATGGCATACCTATCTGGGGTAACACTGCTCACATAGGGAAAGTACAGAATGACCCAGTTTTCGGGTCTTTGCAGGGGAAAATCAAGCATTTTAACATGAGGCCATAGTCACAGGGTAGGAGGCTGGTAATCAGTCTTCTCCAATGCCCAGTGGCGAGGCTGGTTTCGCCACAACCGATATTACTCACGCCTTTAAATTGCTGCCAATCCACCCTACACTGTGGCACCTGCATGGCATCAAGTGGTCCGGGAACTACTATTTTTTCTCCCGCTTAACTTTTGGGTCCAAAAGTAGCCCGGCTATTTTTGACACATTTGCCGAAGCATTGTGCTGGTTACTATTGAACATAGCCAGATGCCCTATTGTATTACATTACCTGGATGATTTCTTACTGGTCGAGGAGAACACTTCCCCTCCCAGTAGCCTCAAAGCTACCATCAATCTATTCGAGCAGCTAGGTGTCCAAATCTCTCCAAAGAAAACCGAGGGGCCAGACACGATTATCACATTCCTGGGTATTCAATTAGACTCAACCACGATGCAAGCAAGCCTGCCACACGACAAGATAGGAAACATTCTTACCTACGTCAACCACTACCTTCAGCTCGGTACTTGCAACCGCAAAGAGCTACAGTCCCTGCTGGGTTCTCTAAATTTTGCCATGCGTATCATACCTCAAGGCCGCTCCTTCATATCACGACTCTTGTATCAATTTCCACTCTTCCTACACGACACACACAGGTTGTCCTTAGATACTCAAGCTATGGCAGACTTACGCATGTCAAACAAAGGATAAGGGAAGTAAACCTTTACCATATAGTGCCTAATGAAATTGGCTTTTACTGGTATAGGGAGACGTACCCAGTACCTAATGGAGACTTCAGCAGTCTCCAGGGGCCTAACCCCAGGTTATATATAAAACGAGATGAAAAATGCAGAGAGAATCAGCTGCAAAGAGCAGATGTATCTAGCTGCATAAATCTGGAGAAAATGAAGTAGTCCCACAGAGAAATATAAATAAAATAATAATACTTAAACAATGAAAGAATGTGTTATTCAACTTGTGACAATGAAACTAAAAAAATAGATAGACAACATATATCCTTTCTCCCTAGTGTTAGGTATGAGTATATATAAACAGAATTGAGCACAAAAAAATTGAGCTTTAATAGATCGTGCTCTAAATGCTCTCTGGTATATATAATATAACTCTATCTGGATAAGGAAGAAAAGGACAATAATATAGGGATACAATCCCAATAAACTACCACTAAATAGATCCTCTAAATAATATAGATACTGAATACCTTCAAAGGGAATCCCCTAAAAAAAAATATATATATATAAATATAATATATGGGCTAATATAATAGTATCAGAAATATATACAAGTTACACTAATGAGAGGATATAGATATCGTGGAGCTTACAGTGCCCACGGCATATCTATAGACAGAGCAAATAGAAGAAGTACATATGTAGAAAGAAAGTAGCAAAAAAACTTGCTTGACAGACTATATAGCAGTCTAAATAGCAACAAAGTAATAATGGTATACAATGCACTTGCTACATATACTTAACAGGCTCCCTAGTGGTAGAGAAAAAATAGGACTATCTATTTGGACATAAGACAAATACTAACAATACATTATAGTGCCATATGGTGAGAATGTGGGCAAAAAGGTGATGTCCAGAAAACGGACAATGAAAACGCCTGACGCGCATTTCAGTGCTCTTACTAGCACCTTCGTCAGAGGCAAATGTGAAGCTGCTTGTGGAGAGCTTAAAATACACTATTCAAACGATCTCTTACCCAATAAGAGTCCTTCACCTAATAGGGGGCGTGGCCGCGCAGGGACAGCCTCATTAGCTCCATCAGAGGAAGTGGGACGGACATAGCTTGTCAATAAAGATAGACTCCTCCCACATTTCTCCGTAAATGGAGAAACTGTATTTTAACCTCTTACATGTCAGAATAGAGCTAAATGGATAGTATATCAAGGATCCAAAAGGGTCTTTAGATATAAACAATATCAGGACATCATTGAGTTAAGGGTCCAAAAAGGGTATTAGATGTATTATGCAATAAAAATCACCCATTGAGGTTTGTATAGTGCAAACATATAGCATTGATACATGGCAACTCTTGAGTGAATGTAAATATAAACATAAGTATATACAATAAACCACAGATACTCAAATATTTAAATAAACTGATTAATAAATATTGGTTGTATGTCAATCTTTTATACTTTACAAATTACCATAAAGCTTAATGGACTATACAAATTATGATATTGTCCCAGTACAAAGGCTTAAATATAGAATCAATGATTAAATGTCAGGTAAAGTCTCTATATAGTGTAGGAGGGTATTAAGCTCTAAGTCAGTGTTCCCCAACCCCCGGGCCGCGGACCGGTACCGGTCCGTGGATCAAACGGTACCGGGCCGCCCAGGGGTGTGGGGTGTGCGAGCCTGCCGGCTAATGCAGGTGCCAGCCCTGCAATGTGCCTGCGGACCGGAGGGGAGATCAGAGATCTCCCTCCCCGGTCCGCAGGCACTGTGCTGACAGCCGGCAGGGGAGGGAGTGAGAGAGGACCCGGGAGCTCTTACCTGCAGCTCCTCCTGGTCCTGCTCTCGCGAGATTTAGAGCGTTGCCGCGGTAACCACGGCAACGCTCCAAATCTCGCGAGAGTGAACTCTAGCCCTGTAACTGGGCTAGAGTTCATCTCACCACCACTGGGACCACCAGGGAATCCCCACCGGACCACCAGGGACTCCCCACCGGACCACCAGGGACTAAGAAATGTCCCCCCTCCTCCCAGTAAAGGTAAGAAGGGAGGGGGGACATTAATATATTAATTTTAATTAAATAAAAAAAATATAAAAAAGCCTCCCTACCCTCCTTACCCCCCATACACACACTGCCCCCATGCACACACTACACACATTGCCCCACAATCACTGCCCCCATGCACACACTACACACATTGCCCCACAATCACTGCCCCCATACACACACTACACACACTGCCCCACAAACACTGCCCCTATACACACACTACACACACTGCCCCACAAACACTGCCCCTATACACACACTACACACACTGCCCCACAAACACTGCCCCCATGCACACACTACTGGCGCCATAACAGAGGGCAGAGGAGACTTGTGATCGGGCACCAGAGAGAAGGGGCACTGCATGGAAGCAGAGGCAGCTTGGGACAAGGTAGGTAGGAGACTGAAATACAGCCTTGAGTTCCCAGCCACAGAAACTCCCCCAGTCTGTGACTGGGAAAGAACCTGCGGAGTATAGGTGGTGTTACATCAGCATTAGTCTGCTGGTGTAACACTACCTACCTATCCTGTCTGTCACATACCCTCATATGTACCCCATTTTTATTAACTCTCACATGAACATGCTATATACATTCAGTCTGAGTATGTGTGGGACCCTGAACCAACAATTTTGAGTCTATGTCTTTATGTGACTGTGTTTGTGATTTTCTCACTATGTATGTGTCTGTGTGTTTTTTTAATATATGTGACTTTTTTTTTTTTGTCTTATTAAATCAAAACAAGCGGGCCACGGAAAAATTATCAAACGTTTACCGGTCCGCGGCGATAAAAAGGTTGGGGAGCACTGCTCTAAGTATTACAAATGAGCAAAATAATAAGAAAAGTATTGTAATAAAAAATAATAATAATTAAAGGTAAGGAAAAACAACATAACTAAAAAAATAAATAGAAAAGAGAATAATGTACACAGAATACTGTTTAGGACTACTAATATGTAATAAATAGTTGAATCATGTAGTGTAACAAGCATATTTTTTGTCAGAAATAAAGGGTGTGAATGAGAAACCCTCATTAAGGACCATAAGGGAGAGGGTTTTTCATCTGTATATGCAGATACTCTCTCTTTGTAGAAGTTTTTTATCGAGGTCGCCTCCATTTGGGCCAAGTGTGACTTTTTCAATTCCGCAAAAGCGTATATTTTCTGCGGAGCCTCCATGATGGAGTTTTAGATGTTTTGAGATTGGAGTATCAATTAGTCTCCTAGGGTTAACAGATGTAATATGTTCTCGGATCCTCTGTTTAAATGCACGGATCGTCTTGCCCACGTACATTTTTTTGCATGAGCAGGTTAGTAGATAAACTAATCCTGTAGTTTGACAGTTGAAGAACGTTTTGATGTCGAATTCATGTGTATTTGTAGAGTCCAAAATCTTCTTAGATGGACGTAATATGAATTTACATGATTTACATCTACCACATTGGTACGTTCCAAATACTGAAGATTTGAGCCATGTGGATTTAGTAGATAGACGTACGCATGTGGAAGAAATTTTGGAATGGTAAAAGTATGTTCCTCCCTCAAATGACTGACTCATCACCTACTATTTGGTCAGATGCGGCATCTACCACAGGTTTTGCAGCAATTTTTGGGAACGAATGGCTTTGGGGCAGCTGGCCAGCAGCAGTTCAGGATTTGGAGGGTTTTTTCCACTACCTCAGCTCTCCTTGATATCTATCCCATTGTGGCGGCTACCGTAGCATGGCGTCATTTATGGGCAAACTTGTCAGTACGTTGCTACTCAGATAACCAGGCAACCTGTCACATCATCAACAAAGGTCATTCCAAATCCCTTACGATCATGAGATTTCTGAGGAAATTCACTTGGTTGGCGGCTTGTCATAATTTCTTCCTGTATTGTTTCCATGTTCCAGGTGTATGTAACACAGCTGCTGACAGTTTGTTTAATTTTAAATTTCAGGCATTTCATCAAGCACTCCCGTCAGCTGTGCTCACAGCCAACATTTCAGCAATAGTACTGGACTAGACACCATTATGCATCATAGCAGGGCACTGTCCCAATTGGCACTGTCAAAAAATATGCACAAAACATACGACAGGGCCTTTACATTATTCAAAAGATTCCTTTCGGAACATAACATCATGCAACCATTTGTCATGACATCTTTGTTGGGGTTCGCTTCTTGTTGCCACCTTAAACTTAAGATGTCATGCAACACCATCAAACTTTATCTAACAGGCATTCAACACCATATGCTAACCTTACAACCAAACAACACAAGTTTCATGGTCTCTCACCAAATTAAGACTATCCTCAGGGGCATTCAGAGATCTGAACTCACACGTACATCGCAGAGGCTACCCATAGACAACCATATTTTCAAAGCATTGTCTAACCTGCTTGATTTAAAACCTTTTGACACCAACACAAATTCTGTCATCAAAACAGCAATCTACATAGCTTTCTATGGATTCCTAAGACCTAGGGAATTCACTACTACCAACACCACACAATCTACTCCTATTCTCCTCTATTTCCACTTAACAAAACACATGGATCATTACATCCTGACTCTGCCTCACTCCAAGACCAGTCAGCATGCACCAGTAAAAATAGCGTACTATCCTACGCACAACAGGTGGTGCCCCGTCACGATTCTTGATGCATACATACAGCATCATAACTCACTACCATCACAACCATTATTCATTTTACAAAGTTCAGTACTCACCACTACAACCTTCATGACCTACGTCAGGTCTTTACTCACTCAGCTGGGCCTCAACCCAGCTAACTACTCGGGTCACTCCTTCCGCATAGGGGCATCCACAGCCTCCAGTAGTAACATTCCAGTTCATGTTATAAAAACACTGGGGCGCTGGAAATCATCCGCTTACTCACGGTACATACCGAACCCAGTACAAGTATTAAGGAATGCATTCAAAAACATGCCTGGTTGATATGTGTATTTGTATTGGTTGTCTGTAATAAATTTGATTACTTAATTTTGCCCTCTTCTTTCTCAGGCCTACCTCATCGTCGGTTCCGGCACACCACAACCGACTTGCTCTTTTATACCATCCTACGTTCATTATGGTATTTTACTCTGTACTATCATGAGCACCTAACACAAGTATTAAGGCAATTTGGCCTGTAATTGTGGGAGGTGCTTGGTATTCACTCCTGGCCTACTTAAGGAACACCCCTTACCTTGCTCCTTACCGTTCGAGGTCAGCGTTGAAGGACCCTCACACCACACCACATTATAATAATTATTTTACTTTTCAATTATTTTTCCTTGGTAAGCCCTCTTCTTTCTCAGGCCTACCTCATCGTCGGTTCCGGCACACCACAACCGACTTGCTCTTTTATACCATCCTACGTTCATTATGGTATTTTACTATGTACTATCATGAGCACCTAACACAAATATATATATATATATATATATATATATATATATATATATATGCACACACACACACCTTCAGGTTGCTTGCTTTTATTTTGGTGTGCATACAAATATATATATACACACACCCCAAAATTAAAGCAGACGACCTTAGCAATAAGAGAAATGCTTAAGTCCTACACATGAATTTCCCATCCCTAATTAGCTGATAACACACTCAAAGCTTGTAAGGTACAACTTAAGTGCATTGCTTACTAATGTGTTTGGCTTACTGCAAATAAATCTTCATGACAATTATGTCCCTTGTTACTATGAAAATGTTACCATGCTGATGTTGTAAGCATGCATAATGCAGTAGATGCCACTAATCAAGAGGTTATTCTTTAAATAATTACAAGATTCTGAAGTAATCATTACTAAACATAGAATGTTTTTCAGTACTTTTGTGTGTGTACAATCAACTACTATTCAAAAAATTATGATTGCCACTTGGCATATTATCAATGATAGAACTGTATAATGAGGATTCGTCCATAACTGTACAGCATGCTGAGCTAATGTATAACATGTCAGACTGTAACTCAACAATCATAATTTGTTTTTATTAATGAACATCCACGGTCAAGATAGACTTCAGTTTTTTGTCAAATAAATATTTAATTAAAGATCAGAATTCAGACATTTTAAAGGACCACTATAGTGCCAGGAAAACATACTCGTTTTCCTGGCACTATAGTGCCCTGAGGGTGCCCCCACCCTCAGGGTCCCCCTCCCGCCCGGCTCTGGAAAGGGGAAAAGGGGTAAAACTTACCTTTTTACAGCGCTGGGCGGGGAGATCTCTGCCTCCGATCCTCCTCTTCTCCTCCCCGTCGGCTGAATGCGCAAGCGCGGCAAGAGCTGTGCGCGCATTCAGCCTGTCGCATAGGAAAGCATTTACAATGCTTTCCTATGGACGCTTGCGTGCTCTCACTGTGATTTTCACAGTGAGAATCACGCAAGCACCTCTAGCGGCTGTCAATAACCCTAGCTGGACCTGGCACCCAGACCACTTCATTAAGCTGAAGTGGTCTGGGTGCCTAGAGTGGTCCTTTGACATCAAAAGCACAAGATTACCACTTAAAAACTACCTGCCCAGAAACATAATTTTTTACTGTTTTTCAAAAAATTATTTTTATCATCTGCGCCAGTTTAACGGTCTCATTTCCACTTTGTTTTAAAAATATGCAGAATGCATATTGCCCAGTACTTTAGTCAGTCAAATCCTGAGGCTATTCAGCTCCTACCTTTCCCAAAACTGCTACCTCCGTAATTTAAAACGAGACTTATCTTAACCCCTTAAGGGTGGAGCCAATTGAACAAGTTGTGATCAAACCAACACGTAAACAAAACCTGGAATTTGCGCTATATGTCTGTTCAACCATAATTCAACTCTTTCATATTAAGTGCACCCACACTTATATATATAGTTTTGTTTAGGAGAAACAGGGCTTTCATTTCATATTAAATATTCATATATGAAAAATTATTTATAATGAATAAAATCTAAAAAAGTGTGAGAAATTGAGAAATAGTTATTTTTCAAGTTCTGCATGACATTTTAACTGTGAATGTCATAATACGGTTGGATATTATTGCAATAACATACACATATTTGTATTCAGCAATGTCTCTCGCCTACCACAGTACCCCTCATGTACAGGTTATATGAGTTTTTGGAAACTTACAGGGGTCAAATACAGGGCTTTTCCATTGACATTGGCCAGATTGGTTCAGATTGGTTTCCTGGGCCTCTGTTACATTTGAGACCGTATGGTAGCCCAGGAATGAAAGTTAACCCCATCTTGGCATACCATTTGTAAAAGTAAACATACCAGGATATTCAAAATGGGGCCACTTAGTCACAAACCCTGGCCAAAATCAGCTTTTATATTTGTTTTTTTGCACTTTTTTTTACTAAGAAACTACATTTTTCACCGATGATATCATCAGTATTATGCATTGTACTGCTCTAAAACACTCATATTTGTGTAGAGTAATGTCTGTTTTATTTTAACGATATTTGTAGAAATTAAATCAGTGAAATGGGCTCCTGGCAGAGAAAATAACTTGTCTACTAATATCTTAAAAAAAGTTGAATATACTTAATATAAACAGAAACGTCTCAGCACTATGTGTTTATCATTTAAATGTTAGATTATAATTTATAAAACATATTAAGTGAAATATATTAAACCATTAATATATTTCTAACCTTAAACTGAAGACAAATGTGCCCAAAGCAGAACAGAGTTCACAGTTCATTATTATTCCTATCTGTAGAAATCTCTAGAAAGTTAATTGCATGGAATACTCTAATTCATATTTGTTTCATTTGTTTAAGAAACCAAATTACAATTCTTTTCTACAAGGCAGTGAAGCAGCACACATCTGACACCCTGCAGATTACCTGCATTAATCTTCTGGATTTATTGCCAGGTTTTAAAAGGTGAATTAAAATTAATAATATGTAAACAAATGTAAGCAAGCAGGAAGCAGAAAATCAAACCTTTGCACCTTAAAACTATTGTCAGTGAATTGTAGAAATGTAGAAAATAGGAATGTTTTGTTAACCCTTTCTATTTCTGAAAAGAAAACACATATATTGCTGTAAATTCCAGTGAGTAGACTCATATATCCTATTTTTCAAGCAATATATCCTTCTTAGTAATGTCCAAACAAAAACACAAAACAAAAAAAGTTTAGATTATAACAGGCTTCCTTGTACACTTGTACTATATATAGTTCTTTCCCCCATCTTAAACATTTGTTTTGTATACATGCATCACAAGATTGTCAATTATTTTCTGGTTTTAAATTTGTGTTTGTTACAATAACTATAGAATTGCACAGTTATGTATTTTATTTAAAGGTTGGAACAAAATAGGAGAAATTGCATCAAACTATGCTATTCTTTGTATTTCAAATGTAAAATATGGTAAAATGTGGCAGTAACACATGGGAATTGATATAAGGTAGAAGTAAAAAATATTGTCAACCTGCAACATGTTCTTTATCTTGCGCAAAACATCCGTTTCTCGATCTGCAGCTATCAGCACATCTGAAATTCACTCACTATGTGTCAGTGGGTTATTACCCTAGCTTAAATGATAGAGGAAACCCACAAATAGAGGGTCAGATATAAACGTATAACCTAGCCTTACAACAGCCAGACACAATGTTATATAAAGATAGAGGCAAAGTAAAAAAATAGCAAAGGTCAGGATTGAAGAAATCGAGATATACGAATAAACAAATCAAGTCAGCATTTCAGAAATATTCAAAGTCAATAAACAAGCCAAGGTCAATATCAGAAGTACAAGAGAGAATTACTGTACACACTATATGGATATCAAGGTAGAAACCACGATAGGGCACTGAACAAACTTTATATGGACTTATTTTTGGAGTCACAGAGATGATGTGGACCAATTAGAATGAGCATGGGGTCACCTAGACGACGTAGGCACTTTAGAACCAGATGTGACTTTTTGTGATTTAATTATATATAAGGACGCAACATTCTAGCAGGCACCATCTGAATTGGTATGGGAAGGGAGAGCACACAGTTTATCGGTTCATTTGGCTGAGAGGAGGAGTGGTTTGATGGTGTCAAACTGGTATTTCCTCCTTCACCTTCGCATGTCTGCAGTGAGGCAAGTCACAACCTATAAAGGGAAGCAGTCCAATGGCGTTTAACAGGCAAGAATCGTGACACTATGGTTAAAATGTTCATGGATATTTTGAGGCATTTTAAAAATGATATGGTCTTATTTTAGTGCCACAGGATACTAAATTAAGAAGGTAGTATCAGAGCTAGGAATGGGGATGGTCCTGCCTAAAATAAGCACAGTTTGTGGACATAGTATGCCAAGTCTCTGTTGGATTTTTTTTTTCAATTCCTATGTTTTTTTCCCCCTTGATCTGAATAAACAAGTTAGTAAAATTTAAATATTTTAGAGAGACAGAAATATAACTATTGAAATTTTAAAAAGTAAGCATTATATGTAGTCTTTAAAAGTCTCTAGTAGTTTTCAGTGTTTTGTTATCATGTAGGGGAGGTTAAATTGAATTGCCGGAACATTTGTTAGGACTGCTTATTTGGATCAATCTGTTGAATCTGCTGGGCTGATTTCTCCATGCTGCTGGTAATATTATATAGAGTCAGGCTGATTCCAATCTTGACTCATTACAATATCACTCTTTGATAAATTGCCTTGGGTCGGCTGCCATAAACCGGGTGCCAATAGCTCATACAGCTTCAGCACCTGCCACATTGATAAATCATTCCCTGGATCCGCTTCCAAATAAGAGATTTGCATAGATTGTAAAACACATTTAAAAATGTATCACAATAATTCTAGATAGCTCGGAAATTGAATGTTTCTTCATTAACCTCCAGGTATGAAGACAATGTACCCTTTTTCCAGATGCATATTCACCTCTAGCAATCAATGTAGTATTATGGGACACCTGAAAAAAATACTTATTTGTTAAGTACAATTCTTGCTATGTTAGTGGTGAAGCTGGATTCTCAAGTCACAGCTGTTCTACTGTAATAGCCACAGGGCAAACTAACACTTTAGAAATGAAAGGCATATGTAGATTCCGGAAATAATACAAAGGCAATATTTACAAGGGAAAATGCGATGCAAAACATCTCAGGGAAAACTGCTTTTAGCAAATATCTTCATAAATTAGAATTTAGATGATTATTAGCATATTTCCGTGGGGTAACTGCTGTCTTTTCTTCTATGTAAATTGCATTGCATAGAACTCAGAAATCTATGACTCTACAGCATTCTTTCGGCTTTATCTAGAAGGTAGTCTATTTTCAATGTTTATATTTAAACTTTATAGACTTGAAAATAAGCATACTCAATACTTAAAGCAAAATAATTCAGAGAATGTGGCTACTGGTTTTAAAGTGTGAAATGGAGTAGAAAGGGTGATAAGCGCACACAAAACTATAAAGAAAAATACCTCATATACTGATTCTTCTTATAATGTATAACAGAAAAATTCCTTACAATGTTCTTCTCTTTATAACTGAAAGAGACAGAGTTTCGTTGATCCTATATTGGATAAAATAGAAAGCAAAAATACATAGCGTAACCTGTATGAGGTGTATATGGTTGTATAAAGATAGTGGATAAACTCACACTTTTCAGAGCCAATTAGAAGTAGGCTCAGGACTTGTAATGCATATCATCTCAAGCAGAGATATTAGATAAAGCTGTAGGTGGTTGGAACTCCCAGGAATTCAGGAACCCGATAATGGGAAAAAAAAATCAGGAACTCCAAGATGTGACAACACTGAAGAAATTACACTCTGCTACAATGTAAAGTAGTAAGTGTACAGCCTGTATAAAAGTGTAAGTTTGCGGTCCCCTCAAAATAACTCACACAGCCATTAATGTCTAAAATGTTGGCAACAAAAGTAAGTACACCCCTAAGTCGAAATTTTTAAATTAGGCCCAAATTGGCAATATTTTTTGTGGAGACCATTTTTTTTCCAGCACTGCCTTAACCCTCATGGGCATGGAGTTCACCAGAGCTTCACAGGTTGGCAGTGGAACTGTCAGGCAGTCCCCCAGGCTGCTAAAAAGTAAAACAAATATATAATAAAATTAATATATTATACGTATATTATATATGTATAAAATATTATAAACTAATTAAAGCATTTTCTTATATATTATACATATATAATGCATATATATGATTTCATTTTAAGTGTACTTTGAGATATAAATATACACATATCTCAAAATACACTTATAATGAAATCATATATATATATATATATATATATATATATTATATATGTATAATATATTAGAAAATGCTTTAATTATAATATATTATACATATATAGGAAATAAAACACACACACACACACACACATATTATATATTTAACTATTAACTACATAATTATTTGATTTTATTAATTATAATTTGAGGGGCCTGCCTGACAACCCAGGCAGACAGTCCAGAGAATTGAATTGGCAAGCCCTATATTGACCCTGTAACTTTCCAATACACCATAAAACCTGTACATGGGGGGTATTGTTATACTCGGGAGACTTTGCTGAACACAAATATGAGTGTTTAAAACAGTAAAACATATCACAACAATTAAATCACAAGTAAAAGTGCAGTTACTAAAAAAGACTGGACATACCCTATTTTTCATACCTTGGGTTGTCTACATTTTCAAATGGTGTGTCATAGTGGGGTTAATTTTCATTTATGGGCTGCTATACTATCTCAAAGGCAACATAGCCAATCTGGCAAATAGCCATTTACAAAAACTGAAATTGGCAAATCTTATGTTTGACCCTGTAACTTTCCAAATCACCTGTACTTGAGGGGGGCTGTTGTACTCGTGAGAAATTACTCTACACAAATATGAGTGTTTTAGAGCACTAAATTGTATTATACTGATAATATCATTGGTGAAATGCCAGTTTGTGTATGAAAAATGCAAATAAATAAATAAATATAAAGGCAAATTTTGGCCAGAGTTTGTGACTAAGTGGCTACTAAAAAAGACTGGACATACCCTGTTTTGAATACCCTGGTCTGTCTACTTTTACAAATGGTATGCAATGATGTGGTTAATTTCCGTTCCTGGGCTGCCATACAGGCTCAAAGGCAACATAGGCCAAGCAAATCTGACAAATTTCAATGTGCAAATATGGAAAAAGGGAGAGTCCTACATTTGACCCTTGTAACTTTGCAAAAACCTATAAAACCTGTACATTGGACACTGTTGTATACAGGAGATGTTGCTGAACACATATTGGGGTATTTTGTGTCATTAACACATAACAGGAGATGAGAATCCATGCCTAAGTACAATGTGAGCCAAAAATAACACAAAAAGACGACTACCCAAAAGTTTGACATAGACTGGTAGTAGAACTAGTGCATGGCAAGTGTTAAAATACCACCATTTGCCAAACAGCGAGTAAACAGCAGAGGGCACCACAGACTCTCCAGACCAAAGATGTGACACAAACTGCTCACATAGGCGGTTAATGTACAGTATGTGCTAATATGCCACACACAATTTACACTCTAGTATTCTACCACACTCATTCGGGACTCTAACTCTACACAACCCCTATCACTCATAAATATCCAGCATGTTTAGATAAATTGTAAGCCTGTCGTTCAACCACATTAAGCAACATTACCAATGGATCTAGATAATAAGCGATGAAAACCCTTTACGAACATTTTGGATATGTTGAATATGCATGTGTCCTAGCTACTATACTCAACTTAACCTAAAAATGTGTGCAGAACCTCTCTATGCCACAAGTCTGTTGAGCCACTCTCTCGCTAGCTTGTCATGTTAAATCTTAATGCATTAGCCTGCCTCCATGGCAAATGTTATGTCACAGCAATACTTACCTTGTCTAGTATCATGCCTTGAACCATTACGTGTACCACAAATGCTTAGTTTAGATCTGGTTTGTTTATGCCTGTTTAGTCTAACCTCATTAACCTGTGCAGGTTCACAGCACGCCAAACGTGTTAATGTAGAAAGCAATGTGTTCAAATAGCCAGCAGCACTTGTTCATTGGCAAACAATGATACTATAACCACTATTAAGCCGTTTATCCTCGACTCAATTTTGTAAAGCGATGTTTTATAAAGCAATGTTTTAACGTGACCTTTATCCCTACCTTTTCCTAAACCACGCTATCAATCGGTGAGCAAAGCGACTGTTTCCTCTAGGTGGTTAGGAAGTACACAATGTAAACCTGTTTGTTTTTTCTCTCACAAAAAAAACAAAAAGTGCAATGTCTTTGATGCCATGTAAACAGATGTAAATGACAATCGATCTGCACCGGTTATTGTGGCAGTGCAAGTCACATGTTTCATATTTGCATGAACAAAATAAAGAATAACAAAAAAAAAAAAATACCACCATTTGAAATACCCTAGGTGGTCTACTTTTCAAAAATATATGGTTTGATGGGGGTAAATTACATTGGCCGGCTTCAAAAATGTCCCATAGGTGCCCCATAGGTGTCCCATAGGTGCATGATGACCAGCTGTGAAAATCCAGTTGGAAAACTGGAATGCGCACCCTCCAAATAAGTTATTTTAGCCCCCAGAGAATCCAACACACCTATACATGGGTGGCATTACTGTACTAAGGAGATGTTGCTGAACACATATTAGGGTGTTCTTTATCAGTAACGCTTAAAGTTCTCAATACATGTATTCTGAAACTGCTATGTGTGTAAAAAAAATACCAATTATTTGTTTGTTTTTTTAATTTGGCATAGATTGGTGGTAAAATGGTTGCATGAAAAGAGCATGAAAAGAGTCAATATGTCCCAAGTTTAATTGGTTGTGTTAAGCTGTCTTCTTTTAAAAAATATATACATGTGAAGGGTTATTTAGAGGTTCCTGATAGATATCAGTGCTACAATGTAACTTAATTTTGAAAAAAAAGATGGTTTGGAAATAGCAAAGTGCTATTTGTACGTATTGCCCTATAACTTGCAAAACAAAGCTAAGAACATGTTAACATTGGGTATTTCTAACTCAGGACAAAATTTAGAAACTATTTAGCACGGGTCAAAGTTAGAAAAAATGTTTTTTTTCTTTTCATCATATTTTATAATTTTTTTATAGTAAATTATATGTTATGATGAAACTAATGGTATCTGTAGAAAGACTATTTAATGGTGAGAAAAACGGTATATAATATTTGTGGGTACAGAAAATGAGTAAGAGGAAAATTACAGCTAAACACAAACACCAACGAAATGTAAGCACAGCCCTGGTCACAAACGGTAAGAAAATTGAAAAGCGGTCTGGTCACTAAGGGGTTAAAGGGATTCTAGAATTCTTCAAATTAAATTTATCTTAATTAAGCAATTGTGGTGTATAGATCTTGTCCCTGCAGTCTTACTGCTTAGGTTAAGTCACATTGTTTATACAGCCTTGTTACACAGCCTTCCTAAATACTTCCTGCAAAGAGAGATCTAATGTTTAAACTTCCTTTATTGCATAGTCTGTTTAATTTAGAATGGAGTATCTCCTGCTTTCTTAATACCCTGCTAGAGCATGTAGAGCATGTAGGCCTTCTGTGTGTATTTAAAGTTTAATTAACAGACCAGTATGTAAAATTTAAAAAAGTAAACACACAATACCATCACATCTGATTGAAAATGAATACTTTTTTTAATGGAGGCTGCATAAATCACAGCCAGGAGTGGCTAGGGCTGCATAAACAGAAACGTAAGTTATTTAACTTCTAAACAGCATAGAATTGAGAAGAGGTTGCTGCAGGAGCATGATCTACACAATAAAACTGCTTCATTAAGCTAAAGTTGTTTTGATGCCTATAGTATCCCTTTAACGGTTACAAAAAAATTGCAGTTATAAACCCGTTTGGATTTTGAATAGCAGTCAAGGAAATTATTTTTTTTCTTTGCTTATATACAGACAAATTGTGATTTACATCCCTTTCAAATAAGCCAACAAACTTTGACAGGAGTAGAAAATACTTATTTGATTAAGATATGGTCTATTTTTATATATTAACTTCCGTTGCTCAATTTTCTATATAGAGGAGTAAATTGTAGAAATTATTACTCTACATTCTGTACTGCCATTAATTAGTAATTAATTAGACCTGTCTTTGAAGGGTAAAAGTCAGGGTTAGAGAATATTTCACCTAGTTAAAGTAGCATAATAAGTACAATATAAATAGAGTTACCCACTGGAATTCTATGCATTGCATACCTTATAATATTACTTTAGTCTGATCAACTGCTAGTGACCTGCTTTCCATCAAAACTGTCAACTCTTCATCTCTTCCACTTGTGTTGTATAATTGCCTTTTAACTCTCTTTGTGCAGTTCATGTTAATTTTTTAACAAACTTCCTGTAAAAACTGCACTTCTATTTTTTTCATATTTTTTTATATAAACTGCATCCTCTTACGCCTCTGATATTTTGTATGTATACTTATATTATATTTCATTTTCAGGTTCTGTTCTGAAATTGTAGACAATATTTAAATGATCAGTCTAACACCACAAGCACTTTACATTACAGCAAAGTACAAGATGCGTCAAACTCAATAAGCCCACTCTCATCTATGGTAGTGGCATACCGTAGAAAACATTTATAAAATCCCTGCGCTGTAAAGTAGCTCACCAGGGCTCTTAATCAGGCAGCCTATAACACTTATTTCCTTATTGTCTATTATCAATTTTGTCCCTATTATGTATGCAGCATGCTCACATTGCAAACACCAGTTTATTTGTCAGTTCTAGTCACCTTACATGATGATTGGAACTGCTGGTTTAGGTTACACAACTTATCCTGTAAACCAATGCAGGACAAGAGTTTATGAGATAAGATCATTCCCCTTAGGTCAGAATGAGACACTGCTGATTAGGCATCTTATCCTGGTATGGTAAGGATCTGCCTTCAACTGTTGAAAAAAAAAAGAAACACTAAGGAATACCTTCAATATAAGTTTTATTTTTTTTTTATTAATTTTTATTTAATACATTGAAACATAATTATTACATACATAAACCTTTTTAGATCATGTCAAATCTCACAATAGCAATTAGCTATACCTGATGTGCAACTTCATGGATTCCAAGTCAGACCACCTTACCACTAAGGGTCCTTGGGCAAGTCATCTAATGATAAACATCTGCCCATGTCAAATCTTCATAGTTTTAGTCTCTTTTGAGCAGGGCCATCAGTATTCCATTTCTATAATTGTACAGCATTGTGTAATATGTTGGGACTATATAATTGCTAATGATAATATTAATAATAATCAGCAACATTACATATGAGGTCTTTACATTTTTTATAGTTGTCATTCCACAGTGATCACATCTTCAGAAAATGGACCATCTTTATCACCAGGCTGAAGAGGCCACCAGCCTCTTAAATATCTGTGTTACATTTATACTTTTACACATGCAATCAAGGATAAAACAGGTTTCTAACCAGGTATCCTCCATAGATGACCTCACATACATACTCGGGGTTGTTATGAACATTTATAATTCCTTGTGCAAATAATGCCAGTTCCATGAGCCCTCATATGTCCAGTTGCCAAAATGTGGTGCTCCAATTGTCTTGATGCTCCACCTTTGCAATACATTGGAATAATTGCCATCCAACCACCTACCTCGTTATAATTACAATAGTCATACCCTAAACTAGTCAAAGTCATCCAGAGAGGGTAAATTCAGCAGATAAGGTAAAATCGACTCTGTTAAATTTCCTACCTAAATAATACAGACTTGTGTCTTTGCAGATGTGGCTTCATGCCGGCAGTAGTGAGATGATCCTTTATTCGCCCTCTACTCACTTCCCTGCCATACAATTTGCACATTGAAAGTTGGCCTTCTTTGAGGCACTTAAATTGATCCCAAGCTTTGCCTTGTAGGCAAAAAACAGTACCCACAACCCTTTGCATTGTGTCTGCTGAAGGTGTGGGTGGTTTGCTTAAGTTGCAGTGGTAACTGTCGCAACGCTTGTCGCAATGCCTGTACACAAGCACTTGGTTGATTAATGCTAAAAATAATTGCTGATGATAGTGGAACTAATTATGTTGATGTTGGCATTGGTGGTAACAATGTTGGTGGTGTTGGTAACAATGATAGTTGGTGAGATACTTGTGCCACTGGTAGCAGGCAAAGCTGATTGAAAAAAAATGTCTCTGTTGGATGAGACGATTCTAAACTAAATATAGATGGATGTGGAGATAGTGGAGAAGATGCATTAGGTGTGTGCACACTAGCTGCTATAGAAAATATTGGGAAGCTTCCTGTCCTCTCCACATTCTCATCTTATAATTCCATTGACTCATAATACACACAGTCTAGTAGCTCCTGGGTCAGAGGTAAAAGTGTTATGCCTGTAATTTTCAGAGAAACATAATTTCCATAATTTGATTCAGCACCACCACCACCACCACTACCTATTTTTGGGGATACCACTTTGGTACTCTGCTCTAAGTTTTCACTAAAGAGTGGCTCTGATGTACTCCACAAAGAAGACTTCTTTTCGTGTGAGGGTGGGGGCAGCACAAGATGTTGCAGCATTAAAAAAAAATGAGAATAGGGGCGGAACAAACAGGCAAGCGGATGCACTTATCTGAGCTCTGAGCCGACAAAGCCAAAACTGAGTTTTAAAGGTGGAATCAGGGTTTCTAATTGACCCCACACCTCACAATTCACACAGGTGGAGATAATGGGTTGCAAAACAAAAAAACTCAAAGCTGGTAAAGGCCCTCCAAATAGGAATATCGGGGAGCTGTTGCTAAACTCACAACAGGCCGGATGTAGCAAGAAGGCCCTGGCAGATTACCTCTCATCCTGCTTCTCCGAGGAATTTACTATTAACCCAGGGGAGCGAGCTTTGTCTAACCTCAAGGCTCCTGACACGAAATCCGGGCATCCGGTTACAGCGGCTTTGCTCAAAAAAATGCTGGCTAAATTGCACAGGGATATCGATTCCGACGTGGCCTACTACAAAACTAGCATTAACAGTGCTGCCTCAATGATAACAGAGCTGGAGGCCTCCACGAGCACTCCTGACACCAGACTCACAGTGGTGGAAAAACAGGTTGCTGATTTACAATGCAAACAACAAGCAACCAGAGACAAATTAGACGCCATGGAAGATCAATAAACTATCAAATGATGAAACCTGAAAATTTGTGGCGTGCCTGAGTTTGTGGATCTGGCTGGTTTACCTCACTTCACTAGACGCCTTTGCTGTTCTGTTGCCACCTAAACAGGCAAAATCAATAAGGCTGGATGTTATGTTTCGACTGCCAAGTGCACCAGTAACGGCGATGACGGATCTCATCATCTGCTTTCAGGCTCTCCAAGACAAAATCCTACTCCTTGCTGCTCTCCGATGGAGGACCCCAGTGATGAAGGTTCATCGCTGCTGTTATTCCTGGACCTCACTAGAAGCACCCTATCATGGTGATGGGCCATGAAACCACATCTGCAAAACTTGTGAACAAGAAATATTCCATATAAATGGGGGATCCCCAGAGCTCTGCTCTACACACACGGAGGAACTACCTATAGAGGACAAAGCTTGCAAGAGCTGGAATCACATTTACACACCCTGGGGTTCCTGGACACAACAACAGCAGCAGAAACAAGTCTTGCATGGCTGAACCCTGACCCTATCATAGAGTTCACCCCTCGAGCATATCAGCAAACCCTCCCCATCAAGGCACCTACCCGAGGGACTGTATAAGCTAAGAGGTGTTGTCTGTCCAGCTAGAGGACTTCACTTTCCACCCTTGAGAACCACCAGATTTTACATGGCCCATTACTGTTTTATTGTTTTTATTTTTATTTTCCATTCTTCTTTTCCTTTGTATGTTTGTTCATGAATTACAGTTATACTGTGAAAGTAGTTAATGGAGGTAAAGCCTGGAATACAGATCTCAATCCTATTAGCTAACATTGCCTAATTGAGTACTGCACACATCCCCCCTCCTGACCCTTTGACGGCTTACTCCAGCTTTACACATAGCCTATAGGTAGGGGGGTTAGTTCCTAGGTGGGAAAGGTACAAATCAGAATACAAATATTTCATTCACCTAGCCCACACAGAATATTCTACTATATCACTGTTCTGACTCTGCTTTTGTTTTATTTTATTATATAAAACTCATGCTGTATGCTGTGCACTGTATAACAGATATGTCACAACTTATTGATTACTCCAAATACAGTGTGAAAAAAAGAGAGGATTTTTTTTTAATGAATAAATGAATGAGAATAGAATAATTGCCTCCTGAGCTTGAATGGGACATAGTGGACATGCTTCTAATCCCACCATTCTGAGGCTGAATGCTAGCATTATTGGTGGTGGCAGCAGTCCTCGTTAGTGGAAGAGGTATCTAGAACTTAAGAGGTCATGGCACTACAACTGATGGTGGAAAAGGTAACCTTTCCCATACCCTCCCTCCATTTCCTCTTGGGATTAATAAGCGACATTGATTATGGTGGTTTTGTTTCTCTTATTACAATACAATTGAGGTATGAATGATTTTGTATTGTGTGAGCTAAACTTTGTTCAGCAGAAATAGGTGTTTCTGTTGCAAAATGGATTGGTGCATGGTGAATTCACTACTCTAAGATTATACAGTTTGACTTTAAGAAACACTATACTGCACACAGTGCTCTCACACTTGCACAGCACATACTAGACTGGGCACACAATAAATAAAGAAATACACATTTTCTTAAGTTCACAAAAAAACAAAATCCCCAAACTGTACACACACATAATGTATTAAAAAGAAAAATATGAAAATTCAAATATTGACATACATTTTCAGACCTTTTGTTATGACACTTATAATTTAGTTCAGATGCTTCCAATTTCTCTGTATCATCTTTGACATATTTTTACACTTTCATTGGACTCCATAGGTGGTAAATTCAATTGGTTGGACATGATTTTGAAAATAACATGTCTGTTTATATAAGGACTCACAGCTGTACATACATATAAAAAAGCCATTAAGTCAATTGAACTACCTGAAGAAATTGTTGACTGTATTGAATATTCTCAAGAGTACAGTGACCTCAATAATCCTTAAATGGAAGTTTGGAAAAACCAGGACTCTTCCTAGAGTTGGACATCTGGCAGATGGGACTTAGAGAAGTGACCAAAAACTCAATGGTCCCACTGGGTGAGCTCCAGATAGCATGTGCAGAGATGGGAGAGACTTACGGAAGGGCAACCATCACTCCAACACTTGGTAGATTTGGCACTTATGACAGATTGGCCAAATAGAAGTCTCTTCTCACTGCAAGACAACTTTGAATTCTCAAAAAGTACCTAAACAACTCTACGAGACTGTGAGACTTAAGATTCTAATGCCTGATAAAAAAAAAGGTTTGGATGGTTTAGCCTCAATTCAATGTTTTATGTCTGAAGAAAATCAAGCACCTCTCATTACCTTATAAACACAACTAAGCGTGATCTCATTATCTGCCCAATACCATCTCAAAAGTGAAGCATGGCTGTGGTGCTTCACGGAGGTTTTTCAGTGACAGAGTCGGATGGTCTGGTCATGGTTGAGGGAATGCTGAATGCAGCAAAATACATACACTGATCAGCCACAACATTTAAACCCAGGTGAAGGGAATACAATTGATTATATCATTACAATTGCACCTGTCAAGGAGTGGGAGGCAACAAGTGAACAGTCAGTTCTTGAATTTAATGTGTTAGAAGCAAGAAAATTGGCTAACAAAAAGATCTGAGTGACTTGGACAAGGGCCAAACAGTGATGGCTAGATGACTGGCTCAGAGCATCTTGAAAATGGCTAGTTGTATGGGGTGTTCCCAGTTTTCAATGGTTAGTAGCTACCAAAAGTGGTGCAAGGAAGGACAACCGGCATCAGGGTCCAGGGCGCCTTAGGCTTGTGGGTACGAAGGTTTGTCTGTCTGGTCTGAGCACACACCATGATAAAAAAACGTGAAAACAAGTACTGGCGCTATAGGGTGCAAGCCTTTAAACAAATAATAGATACAAATTTAAACAATAGCATCTGTGACGCTTAAAAGTGTAACCTTTCCAAATACACCAAAGGTAACAAAGTAATAACGAGAAGTGTAGTGCTAATTTAATATCAATATACTTTTTCCAACTTAACAGGTACTGTGTGGAACATCCCATTAACCTAAAAATATAAATAACATTTCATGGTGAAGTATATCCGAAACTTGTGGGTCTATATAAAAATAGAAACAATCACAAGCATAGAGCTATAGGACCTGGCTCAAGTGTAAAAGGTGTTCGGGTCCCTAAAGGCGACCCATCCCTGGTCTTTCAATCTTGGTCCATCAATCCTACTGGGGATGTTAACAAAATCTGGACATAGAGTACTGCTCTATACAATTGTATGTACAAGTCAATTGAATACTCACAAGTATGGAGCCCTTATAGGGCTCTATAATCCCACGTTGTGTAATGTGGGACTACACTCCCTTGCTTCAAGGTATAGAAGAATTTATTCATAAATTACCAAACATTTATACTGTGTATTAAAATACAAAATTAAATCTATATACTCGGTAGTATTTAAAAAGTACCAGAACGTGTTTCACCACCTCAAGTTGCTTGCTCAGCAGGGTAAAAGGTGTCCTTCTGTATGTCGGTTTCTGTTTATATACTCCTTAATAGGGGGATTATCAGCTCATGGGAATACACCTGGACGCCACTTCAACTAATTACGGAGTGTGCCGTGGTTCCGTGGTTCAATGTTTTATTAATCTGAATTTTATGTGCTGGATCAGAACACAATAGTCTAAGTTGGTGAAGTGAAATGAGAAATATATATACCTAAAACTATTTTTTAGAAATAGAAAACAGAAAATTGGCGTATGTATCCACACCCTTTGTTATGAAGCCCATAAAAAGCTCTTGTGCAACCGCAACCAATTACCTTCAGAAGTCACATAATTAGTGAAATAATGTCCACCTCTGTGCAATCTAAGTGTCACATGATCTGTCATTACATATACACACCTTTATTGAAAGGCCCCAGAGGCTGGAACACTTAAGCAAGAGGGACCACTAACCAAACACTGCCATGAAGACCAAGGAACTCGCCAAACAAGTAAGGTACAATGTTGTTGATTAGTACAAGTCAGGGTTAGGTTATAAAAAATATCCAAATCTTTAATTATCCCCAGAAGCACCATCAAATCTATCATAAACAAATGGAAAGAACATGGCACAGCAGCAAACCTGCCAAGAAACGGCCACCCACCAAAACTCACGGACCGGGCAAGGAGGGAATTAATCAGAGAGGCAGCACAGAGACATAAGGTAACCCTGGAGGAGCTGCCGAGTTCCACAGCAGAGACTGGAGTATCTGTACATAGGACAACAATAAGTCGTACACTCCATAGAGTTGGGCTTTATGGCAGAGTGGCCAGAAGTAAGCCATTACTTTCTGCAAAAAACTAAATGACACGTTTTGAGTTTGCAAAAAGGCATGTGGGAGACTCCCAAAATGTATGGAGGACGATGCTCTGGTCTGATCATACTAAAATTGAACTTTACGGCCATCAAAGTAAATGCTATGTCTGGCACAAACCCAACACATCCCATCACCCAAAGAACACCATCAGCCGGGACTGGGAAACTGGACAGATTTGAGGGAAAGATGGATGGTGCTAAATACAGGGATATTCTTGAGCAAAACCTGTACCACTCTGTGCTGGATTTGAGGCTAGGACAGAGGTTCACCTTCCAGCAGGACAATGACCCCAAACACACTGCTAAAGCAACACTTGAGTGGTTTAAGGGGAAACATGTAAATGTGTTGGAATGGCCTAGTCAAAGCCCAGACCTCAATCCAATAGAAAATATGTGGTCAGACTTAAAGATTGTTGTTCACAAGCGCAAACCATCCAGCTTGAAGGAGCTGGAGCAGTTTTTGAAGGAGGAATGGTCAAAAATCCCAGTGGTAAGATGTGGCAAGCTCATAGAGACTTATCCAAAGCGACTTGTAGCTGTGATTGCCACAAAAGGTGGCTCAACAAAGTATTGACTTTAGGGGGGTGAATAGTTATGCACATTTACTTTTTCTGTTATTTTGTCCTATTTGTTGTTTGGTTCACAATAATAAAAAAAAAAAATCTTCAAAGTTGTGGGAATGTTCTGTAAATTAAATGATGCAAATCCTCAAACAATCCATGTTAATTCCAGGTTGTGAGGCAACAAAACATGAAAAATGCCAAGAGGGATAAATACTTTTGCAAGGCACTGTAGATTTGAGACTAGAAAAAGGGACTCCCATCATGATGAACCAAATATCAACAATAATGGAGAAACCGATACGATCTACATCATAAAAGCACTATACAGGCAGAAAGACAATCAGTTAGATCACCCGAATCAAAGGGAAGGATTCCTGGAATTACGAAAGAGATTCCAAATTTTGGAAAATCATAGTGAGGAAGAGGTTTTTTGGGAGAGGCAGAGCCAAAGAACGGTACAAGAGGAATGAAGAGACAAGCCCAGCTGCCCACCACAAAAGAAGGCGATCTTCAGGAAGAGAGGCACAAGGGGAGGAAAGCTTATTACACAAAGACAGAAAAAGGGAAAGACACTGAATATGTTATCAAAAGGAATTTTCAATTTAAGCGATAAGGAATTAACCGAGGAACATAAGAGTGTTTTAAACAAAGACCTTAAGTTTGCACCTAGCAAACATATGAATAAATTTGATTTGTACATAGATTTTAACACATTTAAGAGAACACAGTGTTTGAAATAAATAGTTTCAAAAAATCCAATTGAAAGGCAAATAGATAATGCATCACAGTACCAACATACAGAACTCAAAAATAATTCTTCATTTTTTCCTAAACACATGATCTCTGATAAGATGGTTTCATTTGAAACCATGACCATGACAGAAGCGAACAAAATAACCCCTAAGAATAATTTTAAGTATAATTTAACTTCGAAAAAAAGAAAGCTTTACAAGATTTACAACAGGACCCCAATCTAGTTATTAAACGAGTGGACAAAGGGGGCAGGGGCGTGAGAGTGGGATTATATGAATGTTCATAGATTTTTATAACAAAGAAGCCGAGAATTTTAAATGATGAAAGCACTTACAAAAGGCTAAGTCAAAATCCTAGCAAGGAAATTAACAAGTTGTGTTTAGATTTTTTTTGATAAAGGTTTTAAAGATATTTTAGGAAAAAAGGAATTTGATTTTCTAAATATACAATTACCCAAATTACCAGTGTTTTACTTCCTACCCATAGTACATAAGGATATCAACAACCCTCCGGGTAGACCTATTGTTGCAAGGGTAGATGCAATATCTAGTCAATTGTCCCAATACATAGATGTGCATCTACAACCACTAGTTTAAAAGACACAATCTCATTTTAAATACACCATATCAGTTTTAAATCTTTTAAATGGATACAAATGGGAGAAACATTATTTATTAGTCACTTCAAATTAATGGAACGGCTATGGGAACCAAGTTTGCTCCCAGTTATGCTAATCTTTTCATGGCACTTTGGGAAGAATCCTTTATTTATAGCCATATATATGGGAGCAAAACATGGTCATCTATAGCCGTTACATAGACAATGCAATGGGTCACCAAGGGGTTTCTTTTTTTGGGGGGGGAAGGGGAATAGGGATAGGAAGTAGGTGGGGGTTATACATTACCAGATCTTGAAGAGCGGTGTCCAGTGATCGGTGGATAGTCCTTTATGGGTGGTCCTTGCATTGTCCTTGATGGGCTGGGAACGGGTCACAGTCCAAAGACTTTAGCTTGTAAATGCCGGCATCTATGACGTTCGTTGCTGGGCTGTGGGGTAGGGGTTCACTGCAGCCCAGTGAGGTCTGGGCCTGATGACATATTGTGTCCCTTGTGCCCTGGTGTTGGCTGTGGAGAGAGATGTTGCCAGGGTAATTGTGCCATAGTTCCATAAGTGGCATTCCCAATAACCATATATGGCACGGTCCCGGGTCCAGGAAAGGTAAAAATGATGGGGGAGTTTACAAACTGAGATGAGTGACTGAAGGGGGTGTTGCTGCGAAGTCAATAAGTAAGTACCACAAGGCCGTTCGTGATGCCAGTATGGCCTATCAGGTTCAGTTTGCGTCTCTTCAAGGGAGTGTGGGATCTCTGTCTTCCAGGAGTGTGGGGAGGTGTTGGCATCTACGTAGGACCGTACCAATTGGCCACCCTAACTTCAGGGAGTTCCAAGCCCCTCGTGAATCAGCTACATTAGAAAGCGTGTGCGTGGAGCCATTGTGTGTGGCTATTAGGGCAAAGGGGAATCCCCACCAGTAGCGAATGTTCCTTGATCTGAGGAGGTCTGTTATGGGTCTCAGCAGCCATCTCTCTTAAAGAGTTGACCAAGACAGTTCGGGGTATATTTGAGCAGTTGGACCTGTGAGTAGAGAAACTTCCCTGTCATCTTCCAAGCAGGTTACCCTATCACCCGTCTGTTTGATGTCGGTGGCAATGTGGTCCAGCTTAGACTGAAAGGAGACTTCCAAGGTATGTAGCATGTGTGCTTAGTCGGTTTTGGAAGGTAGGTTTTTGATTGTGGCTATTAGGTCTTTGTCCTGGGTGAGTGCAGATCTGTCCGAGCCTGCTGGACTGGAGGGCGCCAAGTCTTCTGGTTGTGATTCCAGCTCCATAATGGGGCTTGCAGCCTCGTAAATTTGATCAGCGTTACCCCGGAAATATATGGTGAGGGAGCTGTTGGTAGGACAGGGATCGTTAAGCGTGCCCATCTCAATTTGTATCACCCGATGTCTGTGGATTTCCATCCGTACACATGGAGCTCGTTTAGAAAGCGTCTATGCGGGTCCGTGGCTGGCTCCGCCCCTTAGTAGTTCTGTTTATGACATGTTATTATACTTGAATAAGATGTGCTTATTTTACTTGTCTTAGTGTAACAAATATTAATTGTATGTCCTCTTTTTCCCATGATCTTATGTATATATACACTCTGAGGAGACCTAACTTTTTTTTTTATAAAGAGACTGGCTTCAATAAGGACAAATGAGGATGGACTAAAGACATCCTCATATCGAGGCTTGAATTGCAAAAAGGGAATTGCCGTAATGCTACAATGAAACTTGGACTGCATGCACGACGGAGGGAGTAGGCAGAGTTTGCCGTCACGGTTTAAAACTAGGCTTGGACCGCGGAGGCACACCGGGTGAGAGTAGCTGCCACATCTAACATAAAGGATATCTCAGTGTTTTTTTCCCCTTATTTTGGGTTTTTATTTGTGTGAATTTCATTTTGTTTATGTCTAGTATGAGATATCCTATCTGTGTATCCTGGACATTTTGTCCTAGGGTTCCCCTTTTTTCTTTCTTGTTAATTCATACATATAGGGTTATCCCCTATCATTGGATACTCTCAGGACACACTACACTGTTCCTGTTTTATGGGACTCCTTTGTCGTCACATCTAACATATGTCTTATAAGGTATGGACCACGGCACACTTCGTAATTAGTTGAAGTGGCGTCCAGGTGTATTCCCACAAGCTGATTATCCCCCTATTAGTGGGGTATATAACAAGAAGCTGACATACAGAAGGACACCTTTATTTTTTACCCTGCTGAGGAAGCCACTTGAGGTGGTGAAACGTGTTCTGGGACTTTTTAAATACTACTGAGTATATAGATTTTGTTTTGTATTTTAATACTATATATGTTGCGTAATTTATGAATAAATTATTATATACATCATATGCTCCTTCTGAGTCAAGCAATGCCTGAGTCTGAGTGGCAAAAGTGAGAGGTAGGAGGAAGCGTGTGAGGCGTTTTAGGGGACATCATCATAACACCCAAGTCTTGTCCCCTAATCGGACTTAGGTGTGAGCTTTTCCGGCCTATTTGAGCAGTCTTTCCTGAGGTGTCCCTTCTTCCCAACAGTAAAGACACAGCCCCTCTCTTCTTCTATGCATTTTCTCCTCTTCAGATAATCTCATAGAACCCAGTTGCATTGGTTCTGGTGTAGGCAAAGCGAGTAGCATAGGGTTACTAAACCTGGAAGCCAACCTGGAAACACTTCTACTTATTCTTCTCTTTCTTATCCTCTTATCTACTTGAGAAGTGTAAGATATAAGCTCCTCCAAGTGATCAGGTAGATTCCTTGCTGCTAATTCATCAAGCAAGGTATCCGATAAACCTTCAGTAAAATCAGTAACAAGTGCACTGTTATTCCAGGAGACCTCAGATGACAATGTGCAAAATTCAATGGCATAGCCGGCCACTGATATATCCCCCGGTTTGATTTTCATAAGTGCCTTGCCAGCGCTACTTTTTCTTCCTTGATCATCACACACACATTTGAAGGAAGTCATAAACTCTGGAAAATTAAATACCAGAGGATCATTATTTTCCAATCAAGGGTTAATCCAGGTCAGTGCTTTATCAGTCAATAAATTCATAATAAAGGCTATTTTAGCCCTATCTGTAGCAAATATCCTGTGTGAGCACTTAAAATGAAGCCCAACCTGGTTTAGAAAACCCCTGCAATTTGCCGGATCTCCTCCGTGTCTTGGGGAGGAGTGAGGTGAATGGAAGAACAAAGCCCAGCTGCCTGGGCAGAATCAGAAGGAGTCTGACTACTAATAGAAAAAGGTGGGTACAAACCCACCTAATGAGGGTGCTGGTCACTACAGACAAGTGTATAGATGTAATGAAAATATCAAAAATGTATTTTGTACACTTCACAATAAATAAAAATAAATATAAAATTAATAGCAATATTTGCCAAAAATATTGAAAAATTGAAGATATAAGAAGAGATGACGGCGGAGAAGAAGTTACAGCATCTACAGCTCCTGAGGAAGTCCCGAAGAACGCAAGACGAAACGCGTTGAGCCAGAGGCATCAAATTCAGCAGTCCAGAGACCGTTATCTCTCCACCACGATTGTATTGTACTGTGAGCCGCAAGTATATCTCAGCTCTAGGAGTCGCGACCAAGGGCTGTATGTTACATCTGTTTACTTGTGAGCTGAGTGGTTGGTGTCGGGCTTTGTTCCCTGGTCTTAGAATTGCACTGCTTTGTATTTCTTTTTGGCAAATATTGCTATTAATTTCATATTTATTTTTATTTATTGTGAAGTGTACAAAATACATTTTTGATATTTTCATTACATCAATACACTTGTCTGTAGTAACCAGCACCCTTATTAGGTGGGTTTGTACCCACCTTTTTCTTTCTTATTTTACTTTATAGGCTATTTGGGGTGTGCCTATTGAGTGGCAGCTTTTCACCTTTAGTGTGCATCTATAGTACCTTTTTTTCTGGATCTATTCTTATTTCTATGGCTGTTGAAGACAGGCAGTCCTAGTCAGTATGGTCTGTAAAGCTTGGATAAACGGATCCATCCTGTAGTCAATTTGTTCCAAACGGGCTTCATTATTGGCCGACTGTTGCCCTAAACCTGTAGGGTCCATGGCCCTGTTGTAATGTCAAGATGGGTAACACACACACACACAGAGTATAGGGAAACAGTGACCAGAATGATTGAATGAAAAGAGAGAAGATACATATACTGGACCTTAGAATGGCCGGCTTAACGTGTGCCCTAGATAGGCAACAAATACAGAGTCAAAATAGGAAGCCAAGGTCAAGGATATCAGAGATACTCAATCACAAAAAAACAAGCCTATGTCAAGGAACCAGAAAATCATAAAAGTCAAATACAAAGCCAGGTCAGTAACGAGAAAACCAAAACTACTTCACCCTTAAGCACTCTCGGGCAGAATTAACCACAACAGGGCAATAATCTCCAGAAAGAGGGAAGTTTAAATAGGGAGAACAAAAATCTTATTGGACAGCATCATCACCCTGCACCAAATCACACAAAGGGGTGACAACTCGTTGTGCCCCTTCGAAGGGGCAGATGACGTGTCCCAATAATATTACCTGTCACTTTAATGTTATAAAAAGCCTTCACCTATAGGGCCCTGAAATTTCCAAGGACTCCTGTAGGATGCCCAAGGCTGCCAAAAAGATCAGGAAGCCTTGCCAGAAGACAGATCATGCAGGGTCTGCTCTTCACATGGAGCAACCAAACACTGCATGGGGTTTACTGTGGCCGGGATGACGTGGGACCAGAGACTTTGTGGCTGCTGCATGGCAACCCTGGAAGCCGTATGTGCCGTGCGACATACTGAGGTGATAACTCTGGTAATAACTGCCATAAATCTTTATATCTCCTCCATATAGTCAATATATTAGTTATTATGGGATGTAATAACTGGTTTAATCTTTGCATAGAATGTATTATATGTCTATAAGATACCGATTTCTTATCCAGATATATCCCATTTATGCTTTTTAAGTATATCTATCTATTTATCTTGCTTTTACCTTTTATCAACATCAGTTCTTAAAGGCACAGTATCATTTTATGTATTATATGTCTATAAGATACCGATTTCTTATCCAGATATATCCCATTTATGCTTTTTAAGTATATCTATCTATTTATCTTGCTTTTACCTTTTATCAACATCAGTTCCCTCTTAAAGGCACAGTACCATTGCACACCTACTCACTTTCATATCCAGATATTCACCCTATCTCAGCCATATTCTAGGCCAGCTCCTGGTATCTGCACACACTATCGGTGTTTATCCAAGGTTGTTTTATAATTCCAAATAAAGGAAGCAATGATTCTCCTTAGGTTTATGAATAGTGATGTCGCGAACACAAAATTTTCGGTTCGCGAACGGCGGACGCGAACTTCCGCAAACGTTTGCGAACCGGCGAACGGGGCGAACCACCATTGAGTTCAATGGGCAGGCAAATTTTAAAACCCACAGGGACTCTTTCTGGCCACAGAAGTGATGGAAAAGTTGTTTCAAGGGGACTAAAACCTGGACTGTGGCATGCCGGAGGGGGATCCATGGCACAACTCCCATGGAAAATTACACAGTTGATGCAGAATTTTTAATCCATAAAGGGTATAAATCACCTCACATTCCTAAATCACAATGGATATGGATTGACACCTGACATATTGACACCTCGACATATGGATTGACACCTGTCCTCAGAGACCCTGATACACACTGACACAGAGCAGAATAGGGACTGTTCCCCCTACATAGGGTCACTTGGCAGATATGGATTGACACCTGTCCTCAGGGACCCTGAAACACACTGACACAGAGCAGAATAGGGACTGTTCCTCCTACATAGGGTCACTTGGCAGATATGGATTGACACCTATCCTTAGGGACCCTGACACACACAGACACAGAGCAGAATAGGGACTGTCACCCCTACATAGGGTCACTTGGCAGATATGGATTGACACCTATCCTAAGGCTCCCTGATACACACTGACACAGAGCAGAATAGGGACTGTTCCCCCTACATAGGGTCATTTGGCAGATATGGATTGACACCTGTCCTCAGGGACCCTGATACACACTGACACAGAGCAGAATAGGGACTGTTCCCCCTACATAGGGTCACTTGGAAGATATGGATTGACACCTGTCCTCAGAGACCCTGATACACACTGACACAGGGCAGAATAGGGATTGTTCCTTCTACATAGAGTCACTTGGCAGGTATGGATTGACACCTGTCCTCAGGGACCCTGATACACATTGACACAGAGCAGAATAGGGACTGTTCCCCCTACATAGGGTCACTTGACAGATATGGATTGACACTGTCCACAAGGACAAGCTGCAGGCTTTCTGGCAGGGCCCATACAAGGTGGTAGAGCAGGTTTGTGATACCACCTTTGTGATCGGTGCGGTCACAGGCACGGGAGGCAAGCGCATGCTCCATGTGAACATGCTCAAGCCATACCACGAGCGCACGGAAGAGGTAACCGCGATCTGTGCACCTGCCACTGAGGATTATGATAATTTGCCACTCCCAGATCTCCTAGACCAAGAGGGCCAGAGCAGAGACCTGGGAGAAGTACAGTTAGGAGAACGGTTAGACCCCCAGGAGCGAACCCAGGTCCAAAGACTAATCCAGGACAAGGGGACCACGTTTTCCAACCTACCTGGGTACACGCCGTTAACCACTCACAAAGTTGAAACCCTAGACCAGACCCCCCTTCGCCAAACCGCCTATCGCATACCCGAAGCAGTTAAAGAAAATATGCGGAAAGAAATTGAGGAAATTATGCAGTTAGGGATGATAGAACACTCTGACAGCCCCTGGGCCTCCCCGGTAGTACTAGTACCAAAACAGGACGGCACGACCCGTTTCTGTGTAGACTACCGGAGGCTAAACAATAAAACAACCTCAGACGCCTACCCTATGCCCCAGATAGACGAGCTCCTAGAGAGCTCCTAGACAAAATGGCCAGAGGCCAGTACCTCACCACAATAGATCTGTGCAAGGGGTACTGGCAAATTCCATTAGCCGAGGACGCCTTTCACAAGTCGGCATTTGTCACCCCGTTTGGCCTGTATCAGTTTAAGTTCATGACATTCGGGATGAAGAATGCCCCGGCTAACTTTCAGAGGATGGTAGATCGGCTACTGGATGGGTTTCAGGAGTATGTCTGTGCCTACTTGGATGATATAGCCATTTTTAGCTGCTCCTGGCCCGAACACCTGACCCACATAGGAGCCGTACTAGACCGGATTAGGGAAGCCGGACTGACCCTAAAGCCCAGTAAGTGCCATATAGGAATGGCAGAAGTACTTAGGGCACAGAGTCAGGAGCCTGCTACAGACACCAGAACCAGCTAAAATAGAGGCAGTCGCCAAGTGGCCAACCCCCCGCACTAAAACCCAGGTCCTCGCATTAGTGGGTACCGCAGGGTACTACAGGAAATTCGTAGCTAATTACAGCACCCTAGCTAAACCTCTCACGGATCTAACACGTAAAAACCTCCCCAAGATAGTAGTATGGGCCCAGAGTGTGAACAGGCCTTCCAACAGCTCACGGCGGCGCTCATTAAATCACCTGTACTTTCTGCTCCTGATCCAACTAAACGCTTTCTCGTCCATACAGATGCTATGCTTGGATTGGGAGCAGTACTGAGCCAAGTTGGAGCAGATGGCGGCGAGCAACCCGGGGCTTATCTAAGCCGGAAACTTTTGCCCAGGGAAGTAGATACATTGCCATTGAAAAGGAGTTCCTGGCGGTGGTGTGAGCCCTCAAAAAGCTGCAACCTTACTTATATGGACAACCGTTTACCTTACTCACAGATCACAACCCGTTGGTGTGGCTGAACAGGGTGTCAGGAGACAATGCCAGGCTGTTGCGCTGGAGTTTGGTGCTATCTTACAGTGAAACACTTTTTTTCTTTTTAAAGGCACGCTATAGAGACACCAGATATGGGTGGCATAGTACACTGGCAGAGGTTGACAGAGTACACGCTGAAGGCCTGACACCCAGACGCTTGCAGACAACTAACTGCTATTCAATCTATTGCAGTGAAAAAACTTTTTTGTTTTTAAATGCAAGCTTAAGCTATTGTGACACCAGATATGATTGGTGGCACTGGGCAAGTGGGCACAGTATCCATTGTGAGCCTGACACAGAAGCTGGCAGGCAGGCAACTGCAATTACATTACACAGAAAAAAAAAGCAGACTGATGTTCTAGCCCTAAAAAGGGCTTTATGGGGTTCTGTCCTTATAGCAGAGATCAGATGAGCCCTTCAGGACTGTAGTGGACACTGAATACCATAGCATAGCTATCAATTTCCCTATCAAATGAGCAGCAGCTACACTTTCCGTCCTCTATCTAAGAATGCAGCTTCAGAATGAATCTAAAATGGATGCTGTACAGGAGGTGGGAGGGTCTGGAAGGGAGGGTCTGCTGCTAATTTGCTGGAATGTGTCTGCTGACCGTGAGGCACAGGGTCAAAGTTTACTCAATGATGATGAATAGGGGGCGGATCACTATTTATGAATATGGAGCAGGGTATAGCGATCAGAAGTAAAAACAACATTTTAATTAAGTAAGTAGAAGTATAGATAAGGGTGTTGCAGTGGATGTGATTTACTTGGGTTTTGCCAAGGCATTTGATACGGTTCGTCTTCAAACTAAAATAAATTGGTCTAGATGAATATTCTTGTTCTTGGGTAGAACATTTGCTTAAGGATAGAGCACAACGAGTTGTCATTAATGGTAAATTTTCAGCCTGGACAAAAGTCGTAAGTGTTCTGTTTTGGGACCGCTTCTAAATTTTCTTGAAATAGGCATTGAAAGCCATGTATCAGTGTTTGCAGGTGACACAAAACTTTGTAACGTAATACAATGTGAGCAGGATATTGCTTTGCTACAGAGGAATTTGGATAGATTGGGGGACGGGCACCAAAATGGCAGATGAAATTAAATGTAGAGAAATGCAAAGTTATGCACTTGGGGGTTAAGAATATACAAGCAATTTACACCCTAAATGCTAGTGAACTAGGGATAACCACACACAAAAAGGATTTGGGAATTGTTATAGACAACAAATTAGGCAGCAATATGCAATGTCAATCTGCAGTTGCTAAGGCCAGCGAGGCTTTGTCATTATAAATAGGGGCATAAATTCTATTCTTGAATATGCTGTACAATTTTAGGCACCTGTTCTAAAGAAAGATATCATGGCACTAGAAAGACGAGAGATGAGCTACAAAATTGATAAAAGGAATGGAGCATTTTAGTTACAAAGAAAGGTTAAAAAATTTAAATCTGTTTAGTTTGGAAAATCGGAGTCTGAGAGGGGATATGATAACATTATACAAATATATTCGGGGCCAGTACAAACCTTCATCTGGAAATATATTCAGAAACAGGGCTATACATAGGACACAAGGTCACACATTTAGGTTGGAAGAAAGGAGATTTCATCTAAGGCAAAGGAAAGTTTTTTTTACAGTAAGAGCAATAAGGATATAGAATTCTCTGCCTGAAGAGGTGGTTTGTCAGAGTTCATACAGATGTTTAAACTGCAATTGGATAAATACTTGCAAAAGCATAACATACAGGGATATAATTTCTTATTAGTGGGTTAATAGCTGCTTGATCCAAGGAGACATCTGACTGCTATTTTGGGGTCAAGAAGGAATTTTTTCCTAGTTTGTTGCAAAATTGGAAGCGCTTCAGACTAGGTTTGCCTTCTTTTGGATCAACAGCAAAAACATACGTGAGTAAGGCTGATCTTGATGGACACAAGTCTCTTTTCAGCTATGTAACTATTGTGACAGAGTCTATGGGAGGGTAATAGAAGGAAGGTAGCTAGGACCAGAACCTAGTCTATACTCCTTCACCTGCCCAATTAGCAACTGCTGAGGCTTTAATTAGCAGGTCTCAGAGCAGAAAGGAGAGAGATACAATCTGACCTGCAGAGAGAGCAGGTATGTGCAGAGCAGAGCAAACAAAGTGCAAAAGGTTGGTGAAACCAATGTTTATTCTTGTTGATTTGTGTAGTTTATTACCCTGGTTAGTAAGGGACATTACTTTATGTTTAGTTAGTGCTCAAATTTGAGCTAGGATTTTGTTTGTAGATTTTCCTTTCTGTTGTGCTGCAGTTTTGAACAAATTGATTGCTGCATGGATTTTTGTGCACAATGTAAATAAACCACACAATTTTTGCACAAGAGACTGTTGTTCTATACCTGTTACCCTAGAGGACTGTGTTGCTTTGCCCATAAAGGTCACACTATGTAATTATATTTATACTCCCCACTGTGGTGAATATAGGTTTATCCCTTCTACTCAAGTTGCCTTTAATTTCTACTAATATTGGCAAATAATTAGCTTTTATAATATTAGTAATTGAAGATGTTAGAGTAATCCCCAAATATCTAATTTCCCCCTGAGCCCACCTAAAATTAAATAAACTAGCAATTTTACTTTTTGATGTTTTAGAGATCCCCACCTCCAAGATCTCACATTTGGATATATTTACTTTGAAATTAGAGACCTCTCCATATATGTTTAATTCATTATTCACCTGAGCTAACGAGTTCTTAGGCTCAGTTATAGTTAACATAACGTCATCAGCAAATGCTGATATTTTTAATTCTCCTCCTGAACATCCAAAGCCTTTGATTTGAGGATTTTTCCTTATTGACTGTAATAGGGGTTCAACGGCCAAAACAAAGAGAAGAGGGGATAAAGGACACCCCTGTCTCGTTCCATTTGTAATATAAAAGGGATTAAATATTGCCCATTTACCTTAAGACTAGCTATGGGTTCTGAGTACAATGTCCGTACCCAGAATTTTAACTTCTCGCCAAACCCAACTGCCTCTAAAATACTAAATAGATAGGACCAATCCACCCTGTCAAAGGCCTTCTCTCTGTCTATGGCCAGGAAGACTGTGGGCAAACCCTAAAGTTGTTACTCCATGTATTACACTGACCTTGCTGCCTGTCACAAAGCCTGCCTGATCAGGGTGGATTAGTCATGGCAAATAGGGCTTTAAGTGTGAGGCCAGAATCTTTGCAAAAAGTTTTAGATCCATATTTATTAAGGAAATTGGCATATAACTCCCACATTTATGAGTTTCTTTACCTTTTTTTGGAATCACTGTGATTAAAGGGTATAGCACTTCCAGGGCCCATAGAGTTCAATGCATTAACAAAGTGTTCTTTTTGTGATTGGAAAATGTTGATATAAATTACTGTTAAGTCATCTGGCCCTGGGCTTTTCCCTTATAGCATAGTTTTTATTACCCTTGCTAATTCCTCTATTGTTAGTGGGTTCACTGAACAATGCATCTGACCATTTGATATTCTCTGAGGAAAATTTTAATTAATATATTTGTGACAGCACCCTGGGTATGTGAAGGGGTTAATGCCGCCAAAGGTTTTTCTTTCCCACAAGGGAAGTTGGCTACCGAATACTCCAAAGCCACTAAACAGGAATCATAACAAAATATCCCCCCAAGCACGAGACAAGGCTCTGTGTTGAGGGTCAAGCAGGATCTGTTTAATGGCGGCCACAGATTGTCCTTTTTATGCAGGTCTTCCAGCAAGGGACACTCTGATAGGGACCCTGTTGAAGACTGAGACATATTTACAGTATCCAATCATATACAGACACAGTATGAAAACACTCCCACACAAACAGTGCAACTACTCCTCTCTATCCTGGCTATAATTGGGTTAAAGGGACACTCCAGGCACCCAGACCACTTCTGCCCATTGGAGTGGTCTGGGTGCCAACTCCCACTACCCTTAACCCTGCAACTGTAAATATTACAGTTTTCATAAACTGCAATATTTACATTGCAGGGTTAACTGCTCCTCTAGTGGCTGTCTATTAGACAGCCACTAGAGAGCACTTCCCGGTTTATAGCACAGATTTTGTGTGCTATAGCGACGCTGGACATCTTTCAATGCTTTCCTATGGGGAAGTCTAATGCGCTTGCGCGGCATTGCCACGCATGCGCATTAGGTCTACCCCGCCGCCGGCCGCCATGCGCAATAGGTCTCCCCCGCTGGATGACGTCAGCGGGGGAGGAGCGTGGGTGGACCCTGAACCAGCACCGAGGGACATCGGCGCTGGATACAGGTAAGTCACTGAATGGGTTTTAACCCCTTCAGCAAACTGGGATGGGGGGTGGGAGGGAGAGGGGACCTCATGGTATATCTTGGGGTAAATGATTTGTCCTCCTGGATCTATGTGCCCTTTATAATTTTATGGGCATATCAGATAATTGTTATAAGATTTGATTGAACAATCTTTGTAGTATCTGTGATACATCTTCTGCTTCCGCTCTTGCTGGCTCCGGGATCTCCCTCACTCTTAAGTTACTCCTCCTTCCTCTGTTTTCCAAATCATTTTTTTTTATATACTTAAAGTAATGTTTCATTTTGTATTTTTAAATTCTCTTGCCCCATATTCAATTGCTGTGCCATTCCTTCCCCCTCCTCCAAGGTTTGAACTCTTGTTCCTAACTGAACTATATCAGTGTCCATGCATTGTATCTTCTCTCCAAACCTTGCTTCTAATTTCACCATCATGCCTTCGAGTTCCTCTCTGGCAGGTGATTGCAATAATAGGGAATGTAAAGAACATACATTCAAATCCTCCTCCTCTTGTAATGCGTCTCTTATTCCTCCCATTTTGCCTTCTACTGATCCCTTTGGCATGTCAGGGCTGTTTTGACTCGTTAATTAACTTTCACAGGACTTGACCCCTACTACCATGTGCTTTCCCCATTTCTCAAGGATGGTCGCTAATATTTCCCTCAATTTCCTGAAAATAGCGCCTCAGTCCTGTTTTAGTGGCTGATGATATAACCAGCAGTTTGGAGGTGGGTGTAATAAACACACAAGGTTCTGGAGTCCCCCCCCCCCATGGGGATTATTGCAAAGGTTTCCTTAACTGCCATTACAAACATTTATTTGTACTCACTGCGCCTTTACTGAGGTGTTTGTACTGAGGGCATTTGAAGGAATTTTAGGTATTTGTAATCGACATGCAAAGTCTGCACTCCTATTGCTGTTTCCTTCGCTGTCATCACATGTGCCCGGTGTGCTAAATATGCCAGGTATAACTTCCCACCAAGCTCCCAGATATTCAGACCCTAGTTTCCCATTTTCAATACAGCGTTGCGGAGCTCCCATTTTGTAATCCGTGGTTCGTGAGTTTATGGGGGTTAAGGGAGGTCACAGCATTTAAATTTACTCGCTCTGCTTTAACCTCTCTGTTTCAGCTGCTCATTCAACCGTGAGGTGCGTGAGGCGCAAATGCTTTACACCTCCATCCACCGTGCCGTGCGTGATTTATTTTTATTTTAGAAATGTATGTTGACTTTTCAGGTTTTAAAATCACTCCAGGTTTAATATTTTTTTATATACTGCAGTGTTTTAAGAGGTCATCTAGATTAAAAGAGACTGTTTTATATGTTGAAACTTAGTTGAGTTACAAAGGTTTAGTGAGGTACAAATTAAGCCACATGTGAAATGCAGAATGCATCTCATAGAAGAATACCATGGAGTGGAGTAATGAGGTAGCAGGAAACGTTCCAACAAGAAGACATGTCACCACTGAAGGGACACAACTGAATTCGGAGATCAGAACTCTGAGAGGACATAATATGCATTCCAGGCAAAAGATGCGTCCCAGAAAGAGAATTTTTGCATCAATTGTCCGCAGTTTAAAAGGAGACACAGAGGGGAAATAGAAAATAGTGAACTGAAGAAGCCTCTATAAAAGGCAAAACATATGTTTGCCATTTCGGACATTACTTGGACATTGAATGCATTCCATCCCATATTGGGGATTATTTTATTTATGTATTTATTTATTTTAAATGTGTTGTATTGTATATTTTAGTTGTTTTAACCCCTTAAGGACTGATCCAATTGTACAAGTTGTGATCAAATCAAAACATAAAAAAAAATCTTGAATTTGCGCTATATGTCTGTTCAGGCATAAGTCACCTCTTTCATATTATGTTATATTATATATCATTTTGTTCAGGAAAAATAAGGCTGTTACATTAAATATTTGTATATTAAGCATAATTTAATATAAATAAAATATAACAAAATGTGTGCAAATAAAAAATGTTATTTTTTTAGTCCTGCATGGCATTTTAACTGTGAATGTCACAATACTGTTAGCTGTTAATCACATTAAGTCTATAAGTACCTACACTCTGGGTCCTAAACGTGTTACAGCATCGGGGATATGGCTCAAAAACAGGGGAAACTATAATGTAGCAACACAGAATATGACACTGACACTAGAAATTTATTAGAATATTGCATCAGTGTTATGCAATAACGTGTCAGTTAAGTATCCACGATTACTTATAACAATGGATGCTAGACATGCACAATGGAATGCCGAAAAGATGGATGTAGGCAATTAACTTGTAGTAAAGAGATAACTAATATAGTCTCTCCCATAGGGGGCAGGCTATTACACACAAGAGGATACATGTCTCTAAAACATTGTTCGATTACTATATACAGATAACAAATAGGGTACATCTACTAAATGTCACATATTGTATTGTACAAAATCTATGCTCTGGATAACAATAAGTTATCTTCTTGGCAGGAAACAATAAAGTGGATTCTTCTCATTTAATTCTTGGGGAGACATTGTGTCCAATGTATAAATCCAAAAAGCCTCTCTCTGTAAGAGTCGTATGTCACGATTGCCACCCCTGGAAGGTTCAGGGATGTGGTCTATCCCCATGAATCTAAGCAAAGGTAGTGGATGCCCCATCTCCAGAAAGTGCCGAGCTACTGGGGTACTCGCACATCTATTTTGTAGTGCGTCCCGTATGGCTGACCGATGTCCTCTCATTTTTCCCAGAGATCATTAGATGTTTTGCCCACATACACCAATCCACAACCACAAATCTAGTAGTACAAGTAATTCTATATCTTATTTTAAACTTCTTGCCAGATCTTGAGTGAAATAATTCTTCACCAGGTGACATGAAATTACAAGCTGTACATTTGAGACATCTGAAACAACCAGGATTTGTGGATCCAGATGTCTCATTGATTTTAGCAAAGTGATCTGTATGGACCAAAACATTTCTAAGGCTTTTGCCCCTTCTGTAGCTCATTATTGGGGTTTGTTGGAAGATAGCTGGTAAAGATGTGTCTTTTGCAAGTGTTTTCCAATTATCACGAATAATGGAAGCAATCTTGTGTGAGTCAGTGTGTAATGCCTGTGGGAAAATTAGACGATCTTCTATCTCTGTCCGATCCGTAGGTTCTTCGATCAACTTATATGCCTGCTGTAAAGCTGTAGTTAAAAGTGAGTGAGTGTAACCTCTTTCCTGGAATTTTTGATACATCTGTTGTACTTGCTTTGATGCTTTAGTTGAATCAGAGTTATTACGCAACACCCTGAGAAACTGGGTGGTAGGCAGAGATTCTTTGAGTCTTCTCGGGTGGAAGCTGGAGGCATGAAGAATAGAATTCCTGTCAATGTCCTTAGAGTATAAGGTATAGCCCAATCTATTTCCTTCAATATAAATTTGAAGATCCAGGAAATCAATCTGTGTTGTACTCCATTGAGAGGTGAGTTTCACTGTGGAGTTTAATGCATTCAATGTAGACATCATGTTAATAAATGATTGGTCATCCCCAGATTATTAAAATATCGTTGATGAAACAAAGGTATTTAATGATGTGCTTGCCATATTTCTTGAGGATATTTTCTTCTTCAAAGGAGTGCATGAATGCGTTGGCATACATGGGAGCCATGGGTGCGCCCATGGACGTGCCCGTTAATTGGATGTAATAATTAGATTCAAATCGGAAATAGTTCAAAGTTAGACATAAATGTAAAAGCTCCATAATATATTCAATAGGTGGATGATTGATAGAGCCATATTTCTGTAACACTTCCCTCATGGCTTGCATGCCCTCAGAGTGTGGTATAATAGTATATAGGCTGGAGACATCAATTGTAGTTAACAGGACTCCGCTACCCGGGAGTGTAATTTGTTGTAACTCGTTAATGACGGTGGCTGTGTCTTTAACACATGTTGATAGCTGCATCACTGGAATTTGATGTCTAGCCACTGACCAATGGGCTCCAATATACCCCCTATGGCAGATACTATGGGCCTGCCAGGCAGGTGTAGAGGGTCCTTGTGTACCTTGGGGAGTGTATATAGTATCAGGCATCTCGGGCGTGTTTCAAACAAAAATTCATACTCTTCTTGAGATAAATAGCCCACTTCTACCCCCCTCTTAAGTATAGATTGAATAATATTGAAGATTGAAGATTGAATAATATATATATATATTTTTTTTAATTATTTTTATTTATATATATATATATATATATTTTTTTTTTTATATACACACAGACATGTATTTATATTGTATATTAATATCAAAATACAGTTAGAACTAATTAAAACTGGTATATATTATTTTCATTTATTATTTTTATTATATATATATATATATATTGGCAAGACGGAGACACAACTTTGTGAACGGATCAGGGGACACAGGTCAAACATCAGAATAGCCTTTAGGGATGGAGGTTCTGATAAACCGGTGGCTAAGCATTTTTTGGAGTACAAACATTCTTTAGCTACATTAAAATTTGTAGCAATAGACCATGTACCGCAGCCAAGAAGAGGGGGCAATAGAGGAAATATGCTTTTACGGAGAGAGACATTTTGGATCCATGAACTGGACACAGTTGCAAAACGGGGATTAAATGAAATGTTTTCATAATGCCCGTTTATATGAGTTATTTTGTTATCAATTGGAGCCTTCTTGAGTAGTGAAATATTTTAACAGTATTGATATCTACAGTGACAGCATGATTAAATGTATCCATCTTAATTACAAATATAATTAAATTGGTAATCCCCTAATACAAATAAAAACCAACTAGCATGTTTAAATGTTTAAGGGTACATGTTAGTATATATGTCTTTAAATAGTGAACTTATGATATGATAATGGTAATTCAAGCCATAAACAGTTCTAGTTAATTTAGTGGGGACCTTTACGGTTTGGAATGTGCCTTTAGGTAAACACATAGTACCATAGTTATAGCTATTAATATAATAGGAGAAACTTTACGTACTTGTAATCTATTTTGTTTTGTTATACATAATGATTATATTGGTATTTCTTATATGTAGTACTATTTTGTTGTACATAATGGCACATGTTCACTTTTGTATATATAGTAGCACCATTCTCACTTTTAATGAATATCACTTTTGGATGTTGAGCATGTATATATTCTGGTATATATATCAGGGCATATACACATATCACTTTAATGTATATATTATTATCACTAGTAGATCTTATTGGCACTTTAATGTACATAATTTAACATCGGTTCACTTTACAGGTGGTGAGTGTTTTTAATGATTTAACAATTAGTCTGTTTTGCTATATAAATGCAATGTTTGTTAAATGTATTTTTGTGCTAAACTGATCCTGATGAAAGCCACAATAGATGGCTGAAACGTTGATGAATTGAATCATGTTTTAAGAATACTGGAATAAAGAGGATTTTTTACCATGAGACAGACCGTGAGTGCAAGCCTTTTTTCTGTATACTCATTATATATATATATATATATATATAAAAATAGAAAGTAATCTTGCACTCCATATAGAAAAAATACTTGCCCGGTGCTTGTCAAGCCAAAATGTAGATAGGTAGAAAATGATAGCACTCCCAGGACTCCAATTTAAGATTTAACTTTTAATTTATTAGTAAAATAAAAAGATCGACGTTTCAGTCTGCCATTTGCAGACTTTCATCAGGACTAACACATACACAACTGGTGCACACATATATACAGAAATAAAAACCAGCAATCAACTTACCCACCACCGGAATACACTCCCACTCCCTGTCTGTCCGGTTCGAAAAACGCACGGGTTCCGCCGTCGGTCACGTGTGCGTGCGTGACGTCATCACGTGGCGTCGGCGTCATTACCACGTCACGTGATCGGCCGGAATACAGATTCATGGGGAGATTGTTGCTATGCGACCAGAGTGTCCATAGCAACTAAAATAAACATAAACACTGCTCGAGGGACATTTGCATAATATGTATATAGATTGTAGCCACCACAATCTGCCTAATCCAATCCATTTATCAAAATATATAATATACATTTAGTCATTGGTCAATTATGTACATAAAGTACTAAATATAAAGGCAGAACAGGCTTATCAGTAAATTTAACGACCAAGCAAAGCAGGCATATGAATCAAACCAGAGAGGAACTGGAAAACAAGAAAAATACAGAAAAAATAAAGAAAAATTGCATAATAATAATGATTATAGCTTGCTTGAGCTCAAGAGAAACGTATCAAATGCCCTCCATCTAAATATTGTAGGGTAAATAATGGCACTGACTGTCATACATCAAACGCCTATGTATCCATATCCAATTATATTACAACCCATAGGAAAAAGAGAAAGCCACAGCAAAAGTCAAAGATATATACCAAGTAGAAATTAGAGCAAATAAAGAGTTGTATAGTGGGAGGATATATCTCCCCAAATATATACAACACAATACTCTGTACACAAATATTAGGGGAACGAGCAGTACCCTAGTTAGCAGAGAAGTCAGGGTGTATGCCTATCCCCCAGGGTGGGCATCACTTCCCCCAAATCTGCCTCCACAGGGTGCATAGATGTACAAATAGGTAAAAAAGAACAAATACCATACAAAAAGTACCCAACTGCGTAACTAACCAGTAATCTAGGTTCTAAAGCAGGGTATTTAGACTATACCGAGATCATAAATGTACTGGGTACAGCCTTAGTAGGCAATGACACTAAGGAATAATAGCCGCAGATAGTGCACATTGGTGTACCGGGCCTTACAGAGAACCTCTACATCCTAACACGCTGAGCCATAGAGATGGTACCTGGATCCATTGGATGGGTACCAAACTCCCACCACAGCTAGTGTTAGAGTGAGTATCTCACAGAAAAGCAGACAGTGAATACTTTTCATTTAAGCCGTTGGGGTGGACAGTTTGTAATGTCCTGATCCAGTATAACTCCCTCTGTAATAGCATCTTTTTGCGGTCGCCACCCCTCCTGGGCATGGGAACCTGGTCGATAGCCATCAATTTCATAGATGGGAGAGTATGTCCTAATTCGAGGAAGTGCTTGGCAACCGGTAGCTCGGATTTGTTGTCCCTGTATGCCGTCCTAATGCTTGACCTATGATTCCGTACTCTTTCTCTCAAGGGTAGATCGGTCTTTCCGATATAAGTAAGCCCACACGGGCATACTAGTTTGTAGACCACGAAGTCACTAGTGCACGTTAGACGGTGTTGAATTCGATAACTGGTGCCTGTGTGTGGATGGGTGAAAGTTTTACCTGGGATCATGTGTCCACAGGTTACGCAACCAAGGCAGCGATAGCAACCTAGGTTCTGTGCCGTTTTATCCTTCAGGTAACAGTGTGTAGGGTCAGTTTTTACTAGTAGATCTTTCAGGTTTTTATTTCTTTTGTAACAGATCATTGGTGGTTGTTGGAAAATGGCTGGTAGTGTGACATCATTTCTTAATATTCTCCAGTTGTCATGGATGATGTCCCTGAATTTCGATGATGACGTAGTATATGTAGTGGGGAACACCAGTCTCTTGGGCTGAGTCATGGAAGATGAGATGTCACTGGATGTAAGGCATCTATTGAGGGCTTTCTGTAGCACATAGCCACTGTATCCCCGCTCACGGAATTTGTGCCACATATTCTTGAGTTGTTCTTGAGCGTTGTTAAAATTAGAATTATTTCGCAGCACTCGGAGAAATTGAGAATAAGGTAATGAGTTTTTCAATGCCGTCGGGTGGAAACTATTTGCTTGTAATAGCATATTGCGATCCGTGGGTTTGGAGTATAGTGTGTAGGCCAGACTGGAGTCTACACGTGTTACCCTGACATCCAAAAAGTCCACTGAAGATGCATCCACCACCGCCGTGAGTTCTATATTAGGCGTACAAGAGTTGATCTGTGTAATCATCTGTTCCACTTCCACTGGGTCCCCCTTCACTAGCATGAATATGTCATCGATATAGCGGACATATAATAGGATACGATCTTTATAAGGTTCCAAGATGTAGTTAGTCTCAAAGTTGAACATGTAACCATTGGCATACATGGGTGCCATAGCAGCACCCATGGATGTTCCAGCGATTTGTCTGTACCATTCAGATTCAAATCTGAAATAGTTTTGAGATAGGACAATGTCCAGTATTTCCAATGTGAATTCTATTGGAGGACCAGTATAGTATGTGGACGTGGCTAGAATAGATCTCATCGCCTCAATACCTTCTTGGTGCGGTATAACTGTATATAGGCTTTTCACATCGCAAGTCACTAGGACTATGGGTTCAGAGGGTAGGCACATGTCGGATAGCCGCTTAATGAAGCTTGGAGTGTCTTTAATGCATGTTGGGAGATGTTCTATAGTTTCCTTGAATAGATGGTCCAACCATTTGGCCAATGGTTCCAATACGCCCCCTATTGCAGATACAATGGGGCGTCCAGGTGGTGTCTCTCTGTTCTTATGCACTTTGGGCAGTGTATATAGCACTGGAGTTCTAGGTGCTGTTGACTGCAGGTATGAAAATAACTCCATAGAAATGTGATTGGAGTGCAAGCCTCGTAATAAGCAAGTTTCAATCAGATGGATCACCTGTTCCGTAGGGTCATTTGGCAATCTGAGATAGGTCGATTGATCAGAGAGTTGTCCCAAAATTTCGGAGCGGTAATTGGAGTAATTTTGAATGACAATACCGCCACCCTTGTCAGCTGGCCTAATGACGATGGTCTTGTCAGTAGCCAGTGACTTAATTGTTGCTCGATCCTTCTGTGTACAGTTGGAGTGGTGTGGGGGACTTTCCTTCAGATAATCAGATGACTCTTTGTGTACTGAACGCAGAAACGTCTTAATAGAAGCCTGATTGGGCATGGGATCGAACGTACTCTTCTTCCTAAATTGAGCAGACTGAGTAGAGTAGTCAGTGGGTTTAGCCTTGAAAAAATCCTTCAGCCTTAATGAGCGGCCGAATTTGTACAATTCCACCTCCCAATTTAATGGACTTGGTTTAGAGGTGGGGACAAAAGATAGTCCCTTGCTTAATAGGCTCACTTCATCTGTTGATAGAATTCTTGAAGATAAATTAAAGATAGGGGCTACCTCTGCTGGCGGGGGGGTCTGCCTCTTCCCCCAAAAGGTACGCCCTAGCTGCCCACGTCTTGTAATGTGTCTGTGCCTGCCCCTCCGTGTCTGCTCTGATAGCGTGTCCGTATACCCGTGTCCTCTGATGATGATGTCCCTAAAAAAGGTTGTGATGTGCCAGTCGCACCACCATGATGTCGTGTAGATCCTTGTTCACGAGGGTACTCCGATTCGGACGTAGATTCACCAGAGGTTTTATCAATGGTATACTGTCTAGGCTTTCTAATGGGTCTCCGTTTCTTTATAAAGTATGGTTGATCGTTCTTCCCACTCAGCCACCTGTACACTCGGTGCTCCTTATAATCTGTGGTTACTTTGTCTTGTTTTTCTCTTTTGAATCTTACCAGGTCTGTTTTATAATTTTTGATGTTTTCATTTAGCTTTAATAGAGTCGGTGCAGATTCCACTGCTGATAATAGTACCGCTTGTTTGGTTTCCAACTCAGATATCTTTCTTCTGATCTGTATAAGATCCTCCTTCACATCTTCAATAATGATGAGCATTAAGTCTAAAGAGCATTTATTTAAAACGGAGATCCATCTCCTGCACACCTGTGGTTTCAACCTTCCAATAGTGGGGATGTTCCTCACACGAAACCCTCTAGGGATCTGTAACTTCCTATGATATTCGGATAGAAATAGGCCATGCAAGTCTAAATCGACTTCACGTTTTCTCAGGCGTAACAATTCAAAATAAATGTCCCTCAGGGACGTAGTGTTAGGCAGTTCTGTAGTAGATTCCGCCCAGCGAATCCTCTCCGCATCATCTTCACTGTATTGCCATGTTTCTGCTTGGTCAGACAAACCCCCAGCAAGTGAAAAAAAATCTTCCATAGATGAAAAAGAAAAAGCATATGCCGTATATTTCAGTAAATAGTGGTCTAAACCAGAAACTGAATAATATCACAAAATATTTATAGAAAAAATATATAGATATATTCCAGGGTGCATAGAAGGTCAGCTCAAGCCACTGAGCTATAGATACAAAAATAGAAAGTAATCTTGCACTCCATATAGAAAAAATACTTGCCCGGTGCTTGTCAAGCCAAAATGTAGATAGGTAGAAAATGATAGCACTCCCAGGACTCCAATTTAAGATTTAACTTTTAATTTATTAGTAAAATAAAAAGATCGACGTTTCAGTCTGCCATTTGCAAGCTATAATCATTATTATTATGCAATTTTTCTTTATTTTTTCTGTATTTTTCTTGTTTTCCAGTTCCTCTCTGGTTTGATTCATATGCCTGCTTTGCTTGGTCCTTAAATTTACTGATAAGCCTGTTCTGCCTTTATATTTAGTACTTTATGTACATAATTGACCAATGACTAAATGTATATTATATATTTTGATAAATGGATTGGATTAGGCAGATTGTGGTGGCTACAATCTATATACATATTATGCAAATGTCCCTCGAGCAGTGTTTATGTTTATTTTAGTTGCTATGGACACTCTGGTCGCATAGCAACAATCTCCCCATGAATCTGTATTCCGGCCGATCACGTGACGTGGTAATGACGCCGACGCCACGTGATGACGTCACGCACGCACACGTGACCGACGGCGGAACCCGCGCGTTTTTCGAACCGGACAGACAGGGAGTGGGAGTGTATTCCGGTGGTGGGTAAGTTGATTGCTGGTTTTTATTTCTGTATATATGTGTGCACCAGTTGTGTATGTGTTAGTCCTGATGAAAGTCTGCAAATGGCAGACTGAAACGTCGATCTTTTTATTTTACTAATAAATTAAAAGTTAAATCTTAAATTGGAGTCCTGGGAGTGCTATCATTTTCTACCTATCTATATATATATATATATATAATGTCATTCTACATCTATTTAATATATATTAAAATACACTTATTAATGGTTTATGTATGTGTTTGTGCATATAAAAGTACTTGGATTAAAAACAATATATATATATATATATATATATATAATCAAAGTACTTTGATTTACTTTATTAAGCTTTGTTAACATTAAACATTTTTTGCAGGCATTGGGGGACTGCCTGAGAGCTCTGGTAGGCTCCCTGCAGGCACTGCATAAGCCGGCTATTCCGGCCATGTGATAGCAAGGACCCTGCGATCACATGGCCAGGGGTGGCCGGATCGGGCAGAGGGGGTCTGCCTGAGCTCCCAGGCAGACCCCAGGATCACGACCACCATTGGGGGAACGGCAGGGACCCGGTAAGTACAAAGGACGGCGGGGATGCTCAATGCCGCCCGCCGGAGTTTAGGATCACCCCAAAAAGGACGGCATAGAATGCCCGCCGTCCTTAAGGGGTTAATATTCTGCTGCATAAATAAAATAATTTACCACAATTCTTGTGGACTCTTGAACATATGGTGAATGGGCTATGGAATACTTGAATTTATTTATTTAGCATCCAAATACTTACACTTATCTTCTATAAGAGGAATCAGGATTTTCTAAAAATCATCCTACTGTGCCATACACATGGGCTAAACTGGCTCTAAGTTTGTGAGTGTGATAATATCCTACTAATGGTCTAAAATCTTATATATAGATATTTCTGCACCATTGTGTTTTTTTCCCTTTGTTTTTTCTATTAAAAATCATTTATATCCAGCATTAGAGAAGTATATTTTACATTGCTCTACCTGTTATATATTGTTGGTCTGAATTCTAATCTGAACCCAAATCCAAACTAGAATTCTAGTTCTAAACCTAATCCTAAACATAATACCAATCCTAATTGAATCTAATCCTAATCTCAAGGGGTTCTTTCTGCTAATATCAGTAATGATATTCGCAAAGGGAATTTTAAGGTAAAACAGTGCAGTGGCAAGTTTCTGCCATCCACTGGCTGTATTCAGCATGGTAGATGGATGGATTCCTGTCATGCTAAATTTCTATTGTGAATTAGTGGTGGGCAACAGGAAAAGCCCATCACTGATCAAAATACCATGGTTGCATGCAGTTGCAGAAAGACCCTGTCAGTGGTTTATGAGATCTGCCCAAAAATAGCATGGTGTCAGGAATGAAAATATGTTAACATGCAACCCAAAAGAAAACAGTAAAAGAACACATAACAATCTTTATAGTGGCCGAGCTAGTGCCTAAGACAGATAAATTAAATGTCTGCTAACAGAGTGTAAATGAGAGACAGGCCAAGATCATGATAACAGAGATACACAGAATTGAAAGTCAAGCCAAGGTCAGAATAACAAAGAGGAAGAATGTTTAAACAGACCAATGTCAGAAAACAGTTAATCCAATATGCAATATAAGCACACTCTCAGGCATCAGGAACCATGACATAGCAAGGAAACCCTATACTGGGTTGTGATTGGTTACAGAGGGCCATTATGTCTCAAGTGTGTATACATCATTAAAAAGCACCACATAGACCGACATTATGTCTATGATGTCAAAATAAGGCACCAGGAAGCGAGGGATGAGTGAGTGTGCATCAGAACACAGAAGATACATCACTTCCATGATTGCATGGTGGCACAAGGGACATGCGTCGTGACACATGGCTGACTTTGTTCGTTCAGTCATGGATTTAACCCTACTGACAAAAAAAAAATAGCATCAGGGCATAACAATCCCAATTTAAAGTGCTAAAACTTTGATTCTGGTCCCTGTTGAAAGAGTGGAGTCCCATGTACGAAGGGTTTCTCTTTTAACAAAAAGAAAACAGCGTGATGTAGCTAAAGCTGAGGAAGATGAAGCAGTGTACAGTGGACCCAAGGTATGAACTCAACTCATTCTAAAATGGCTTGATTACTATTACATTGGGGGAGGGCACCAGGGAAATCCTGACACCATAACCACGACAGCACTCTCTAATGGTTATTGTGCTTGGAACTTTACTTTAAACTGGATATATCTTAAATGAAGGAATTATAAATCTAATAAACCTTAAAACTTTTATTAGACAAACTGGATATCTTTGTTTGTATAGATTAGAGAGATAAGTAGAGAGATGGACAAACAGACATACAGACAAACTTCATGCATCAGACATAAACATAAAATACTGTTGTGAAGTATCCAAAATGCTCGTAATGTTTATACAATAATGCTTTTTCAGTGCTCATAATGTTTATACAATAATGCTTCTTCAAGCAAACAGATCCAGTTTTATTTCTCCAAAGACCCTTATTTGAAGCAAAGTAGCAATGCAAGCAAGTTATTGAATCCATTTTAAGCATGGTTATGTTATGGAAATATGATCTAATCCACAAATATGAAGATAGTATTGAAAACAGACGCTACTATTTATAATATTAATTATACCGTTGGAATAATAAACTGTATAGAAAAAGCTATAAAATGTTTCATTCACAAAATATTAGTTCAATAAGTATAAGCTGAAAACACAACTGGGACTATGGTTAAGAAGACTTAATATAAAAAACATGTTAAATTATATGACAGAGTGATGTAAAACAGTGTTTGGAGATTATACAACACTCTGCTTGAGTGTAAAAGAAATATCAAATGCCGCAAATAATTATGTTGGCTGGTTGTATAACACAACAGCATTTTAGGAAAACAAGTAAGACTATAGGTACTGAATACATAATATTATACTCTTGTTTTCAAAGAAAGAAATCAAGTAATGCCTGAAGGAGAGAAGAGATAAAAATAAAGAACAAATATGGTTATTGTATTTATGAAGAAATATGAATTTTATGTGCTTCACACCATGAACAATTACAATAGTAAATCACATTGAGAATCAAAAGAAATTGAAACAGAAAAATGAATCTGTTTCCACCAGTTTATAAAAGATATAAGTCAAAATAATGGAAAAATGTTTTCCGATAAAGTAGATTTTTTTTTTTTTGGGTTGAGTACTATAAAGTCTAGTAGTTAACCCATGGTAGCTCCACTCCATCTTCTTTATCAACATTAGCTGCATCACTGTCTTGCATCACCCCAGGTCTGCTGCCTCAGAATTGCACTTGACTCAGAGCTGACACTACTAAGAAACTCATGCACTCCTTTGTTATTTCTCGTCTCGACTACTGCAATTACGAGAATGAAGTTAATAAAGAGTGAGATTGTAAGCTCTACTGGTTCCCTTATTTACCACTATAACGTCTTAAAGCACAGAATGTAGCAGCTAACCATAGAGATATATTAGCTATTATATTATATAGTTAGTATGTATAATTACTCTATTTAAAATATATAAATAATTGAAAACACAATAACAATAGGGATTGCCTTGGAAGCAATAAAGTTTAAAAAAAATATATTTTATTAATAAAAATAAACACTCAACATCACTGTCCCAACTGGGGTCTTGGGCCAACTAGTCCCAAACTTCTGATTCCACTGGTGTGCAGATAAGCTAAAGTACCTGGGGATTTGGGTCCCACGCAATGTGCATTCCTTATACTGACTGAATTTTCAGCCACTTCAAGACCAACCCAATGTGGATATGAAGGCCTGGATGGAACCCCACTTTCCGTGGATAGAACGTATAAACTCTTGAAAATGAACATCCTGCCCAGGCTTTTATATCTCTTCCAGACCGTGCCCATTTCTTTACCACTGGTATTTTTAAAATTTTATTATGGTGACATGTATATGGAGAGGACGAAGACCTAGGCTCGGCATGACACAACTAATGAGATCCAAACATGTGGGTGGGTTAGCGTTACCCTCGCCTCTGGCACATTATCGTGCAGCCCATCTAACGAGGAAGGTGGAATGGCATGCAACCTGCACCCATAAAACGTGGTGTCTGCTCAAGAGGGGTATGTCAGGAGGTTGGATACCAGCGGTGGCATGGCTTCCAGAGGTAAAGACTAGAGATCTGATCTGATACCAACCTTTTATTGGTGCTACACTGAAGATTTGGCTTCAGATCAGATTTAAATTCTCACTTTCGAACCGGGATGGTCCGATGTACCCGGTAACGGGGCAACCTGGCGTATCCCCCTGGGCTGGAAGGGAGCACATTAGATTTCTTAAGGTGGGGCTCCTATGTTCGCCTTTCAGATGTGTGCCGCGATTAAGCTTTGATTCCCCTTGCCGATCTCTTCCCAGATGGACCACCCACAGCCATGGAATAGTATTGTTATCTTCAACTCTGCCACTTCGTTTCATCAGTATCTCACATGATACAACTAAACAGACCGCTGACACCATTGGAGGATATCTTCTGAAAGGCAGAACCTTTGTAACGCGGTATAACCATGCTCTATCAACTACTGATGGATGCGAATAAACATCCCTCTCTCGCATTTCAATCCTTATGGGTGGAAGCACTCCACATGACATTGACGACCCAAGAATGGGACAAGATCACTCACTACACATAACTCAGTTCAAACTGTGCAAACTACAGAGAAACCAACTATAAAATCCTCTTGCACTGGTTTGACACCCCGCAAAAACTTCACACATTCTTCCCAGATAGTCCTGATACATGCTGGTGATGCGGATGTGGGCTAGGTTCTCTCCTCCACATTTTCTGGGAGTGCTCAAGGATTGTCCTGTACTGGCAGAGAATCCATGCACATATGCTTAAGGTGGCAGATGAATGTGTGAATTGGCACCTGGCACATATGTTGCCTAAACCCATCCTGTCTCCAAATTTAAGAAATCCCTCTAACAACATCTGCTAACTGCAGCACGCTCTCTAATAACCACTTTCTGTAATTGGAAGGACACTACAACATTCCAAGACTGGCTCAGCAGAGTCAAAGAGATCCGCCAACTGTAGGAGGGGGTTGCTAAAACTAAAGGAAGACATGAGGAGATCTAGATAATCTGGAGAAGCACAGTGTGTTGTGCCCATAAAGGCAACAGGACACTATGGGGCCATAGGGGCTCCCTGGGGGGGTCGGAGCAAGCGAGACTGGAGCAAAAATTCAAATTCAAGCACTCCCCCACCCACCGCCCGCCCTTTCACTTAGCCCCCATTTTTTAAAATTGTTTTTATTTTTGTATTTATTTTCTCTTCCCCTCTCTCTCCCTTTCCCCTAACACATTCTTATTTTTCTCCCAACCTACATGCTCTGTGATTCATGACGTCTATTGTATTTTTACTTTCCCACTCAAAGTGGTTCCTCACAAAAGCCCACTTACCAGGCTGCTTGGGTTGGTAACACATGAAGGGTGCAGGTGGCCATGGTTTACTCTATGACCGCTGGGTCCTAGGCTCTGGCATCAATGCCCAGGGGACAAGACCCAATAGCGAACCAAGTGACAGTCACGGGGCAGGGAACTGGCGAACGTGAATAGAGCGGATGTTCCCATGCACGGGACTAGGATTTTATCAATATATATGAGGGTTCTGTGCACAAGGGCAGTTACACACCTAAGCGACAAACTAAACGTAAACAATGCCCTTGAACACGCAAGATGATACATTTAGACCTGAACCACTCCTTGCAAACCTACATAGGGAACCACGAGGAGTAGTAATACTTGTGGTGGGGGGATCGACCTACTTCTGTAACTGATTCCCACCTGTGTGCAATGACTGTATGTCGTAATACTTTTGAGAGACTTTCAGTGAAAAACTGAGAATGTAAAAGAGAGGAAAGGAAGAGGAAAGGGGAGTGGGGTGGTGGGGGATTTTCCTATGGGGATTTTAGCGACATTGAAGGTCCTCACACAGCACCTGTGCTAGAAACCAGGAAGTGCCCTCTAGTGGCTGTCTAGTAGATAGCCACAAGAGGAGGAGTTAATCCTGCAATGTAATTATTGCAGTTTATAAAGACTGCAATAATTACACTTGCAGGGTTAAGGGTAGTGGGAGTTGGCACCCAGACCACTCCAATGAGCAGAAGTGGTCTGGGTGCCTGGAGTGTCCCTTTAACCCCTTAAGGACACATGACATGTGTGACATGTCATGACTCCCTTTTATTTCAGAAGTTTGGTCCTTAAGGGGTTAAATATATACACTTTATGGGCAAAGGTTACATCTGTTAACATTGCTCTAGATAATCAATGATGGTGACAGGGAACCATATACAGGACTACACTATGTCTGATGTTGCAACACTATTGCAAAACGTCAGGACGCTTGCAACCTGGAAGTAGATGGACTTTGAGAGTAACTATCCAGACAGCCACATGCATCCGCGAGCACTGCCAATGTCTGACATCAAAACACTGAAGTGGACGGACCTGGGCTGAAATAAATTTCGGATCCAGAAATGGAATGCTACATGGGACACCAGGAAATGGCACCAAATTGAAACAAGACTTTCAGAAAATATAAGGACCCATTGGTCAAAACGAGTTGTGTGGACTACGTGCTGAATTATTTTAGGGTTACTATCTATTGCAATGTTTGCATGGAATACTTGTTTTGTTCTTTTTGCTGGAATAAAATTTGCCTTTTCTCTATCTTCATACTTGAATCCTGATGTATATAAGGAGCACACCAGGAGTACTGGAGCAGAAGAGAAGCATTCTTGCTATTTACATGCTTTTATAGCCAGAGCCAATTATGAGTGGCTCTTGAAAAGGTGAGTTCAAACCTGTCACACATGATTTTAACACATATATACAATATTATGCTGTGAGAGTGTGTTTTCTGTATTTTTACATCTAAAGTGAACACCACTTCTCCAGTGACTAAGTATAAGCTCTTCTATACCCATTATTATTATTATTATTATTGCCATTTATATAGCGCCAACAGATTCCGTAGCGCTTTACAATATTATGAGAGGGGGATTTAACTATAAATAGGACAATTACAAATAAACTTACAGGAACAATAGGTTGAAGAGGACCCTGCTCAAACGAGCTTACATTCTATAGGAGGTGGGGTGTAAAACACATTAGGACAGGAATTTACAATCAAATAAGGTGGGCTGCCCTTTAGGAGAGGGCAAGAGACAGGTATGTGAGGTAAGGGTTACCCTTGGAGGCCATAAGCTTTCCTAAAGAGATGGGTTTTAAGGCACTTCTTAAAAGATGCAAGACTAGGGGAGAGTCTGATGGCGGTAGGCAGGCTATTCCATAGGAAGGGAGCCGCCCGTGAGAAGTCCTGCAAGCGCGAGTTGGCCGTACGAGTGCGGACAACGGACAGGAGGTGGTCACGGGCAGAACCGAGAGACCGAGAAGGGACATACCTATGGATCTGTGAGGAGATATAAGAGGGGCTAGAGTTGTTTATGTTCTTGAGTGCACACCTTATATTTGTCAGTTTTCTTTTCCAAACAGATGTATTACCTGGCCTTAGAGGTGCCAGATTTTATAATATATAATATATATATTGTGATCCTTGTTTGCAGTTAACACGGTCCTCTAGGGTAAACAAAATGTGCATCCTTTAACATAATCCAGGCACTTTATTGGTAAATCCGCTCAGGAGACAGCAATACAACGAAACAATAATGTAACAGGTTTCCCTTTAAACAAAATCCTAGTTCGTCTGAGCACTGACTGACTTTTCATTCCCTATCTGTCAAGGGTTTAAACTAACCAAACACACAGATTTCACCAACTTTAAATTCTGTCTCCTTTTTTCTGCACTCAAATGCTTAGTGGCAAAAAACTGTCTGTTGCTTCCAACCTCCCTAAGAGAAACAAAAATCTCCCCTTACCTGCCTAGCAGGAAGGGGTTTATTCCCACTGCTGCATCCGATTACCTGCAGCTGAGCAGTGGGTTGGAGACAATCCAAAACCCTAGCCTGTACTTTATTTCTCTCAGTTGTGTAAGAACTGAGGAGTGGAGCTTCAGCCCACCCTACTCTCCGAATGCTCCACCCCAGGGGCCCATAAGTAAACATTAAGTTGTGTTGCATACACCGCATATGTCCTGGGGTTAAATGTCATATGCCTCTCTGAGGAAATTAGCAGAAATATAAACATCCTCACATACCACACCATTCACTTTATCATATATGTATATATACATACACACACACACACACACACAGACACACACACACACACAGACAAAGTCAGAAATAGCCTAAGTTAAGATTATAGAAATACAGATTTATGAATAAACAAGTCGGGTCAGGATCCCAGAAGTGCACAAAGTTTATAATCAAGCCAAATATGATATCAGTAATACAAGAGACTGAGAGTACCCACTATACAGATATCAAAGTAGAAACCATGATAGAACACTGAATAAGGGCTTAAACAAGCATTATATAGGCTTACTTAACTTCAGATCAGTCCACATCCCCTCTGTGACTCCAAAAAAATGTGAGATTGTGGTCACCTAGTACGTAGACACTTTAGGAATGGATGTGATGTTTTGCAAATGTATTTTCATATGAGGACACGCCATTTGAGCGGGCAGCGCCAGAATTTCTATGGGACGTAAGGTTGCATGACCAAGTGGTGGCCGAGAGTTGCATGCTGCACTTCAGGATGTTAAATGCAGCCCTAAAGACAATAAACCTCAATCTGTGTAGGACGGCATAATATGTCCTAATGTCAGGAAGGGGTTAAAACTTTATTGAGAAAAACAAAGGTTCAAAATTACCTCCTAGTGTAAGGGTATTACTTCCCTTATGCCCTCACTTGCGGCCCACTGGTATCACTTCACTTTATTTTGATTTTACGATTTGTACGCAGTTTCTAATGCTACCAATGGGTAACTAGTCCAAAAAAAACAACTTAACAGCTCTTATATGTCGAATACACTAAATCCACTTAACGGCCCCTATGCATCCCTTAAATTTAATCGAATCCCTGAAGCCTAGATTTTCAATGCAAAATACACACTTTGGATTTTATATTTGAAGCAATATTTATCAGCTACCAATAAGCATTTAACATTAGGAATTTAATCATCCTGAACCATTAGATGGTTTATCAGGAACCGAAACCTTGCAGATAAAAGGAAGATGCTACATTTAATTCAAGGCCAAGTTTGGAAATAAATAAAAGATATATCTTTGCTGTGCCTTCTTAAAACTATTGTTATGGGCTGTAACAGAATGCACACAAAAGAGGTAGTAGGGGTTTAGTCGTTCTACTCTTTGTAGCTAATTACAATTCTAAATGCAAAATTGAGGCTCATATCGGATCTAGAAAAAAAAAATCTATCTCAGCTATAGTCATACCTTGGCTATCCTACCTTTAATTTTCCTGTTTGGATTTTAATTTGCTAGTGAACAAACCTTGGTAGAGTTTTTCTTTTAAAAATCAATATAGCAGCAATGTATTAAACCTATTGGTAGTCATGTATTGAAGCTGCTCATTTGATTTCTCATAAGCTTCACTACATGCTTGCCAATATATTTAAAACTGTAATGCCTGCTGCTGTGTTCTGGCTTGATAGGAATGCAGTGGTGGATTTTATTAAACAAGTACTGGAATAACATCCCATGTATGTAAGCAAGTCAATCAAAATCCACTTAGCAATCAATTGCTCAGATATCCTTTAGTCTTACTCCCGAAGTTATGTCCCGAGGACTTAGCTTAGTATCATTATACTAAGTAATATCACTTCATAAGAAATGTTCTTTACAATTGTATGCCTGGCTACAATGTTTAAGAAAAAAAAAGATTACAAAAGCAACAATGGGTCAAACTCATTGTGTACACAATTCCATATGCTATTATTCTCTATTCTAAGTTAAATCACTATACTTTAGAGGATGAATAATTGTGACAATTTTACTCTTCTGACAAATATGTTTTATTGCATGGCAGGAAGCCACAAATACATTTTTTGGCATCTGCTTCATCTTGTCCTCATATATCATATTTTCCGCTAATACTTCCAACACTGTCATATGCAAAATAATCAGCATCGGAGCCTGCCAGAAGTGTCTATTTTCAAAGATTTGGATCCATTTAATTGATAACTGGTTTTCAATATAATTATTTAGATTTAAATTTAATGTTCTGTATATCAGTAGAATTAGGTCTAGCGTATATACTCAAGTATAAGCCGAGTTTTTCAGCACATTTTTTGTGCTGAAAAACCCCAACTCGGCTTATACTTGAGTCAATAGTCTGTATTATGGCAATTTGCATTGCCATAATACAGACTGGGGCTGTGGGGGCTGCAGAGAGCGTTACTTACCTGTCCTGCAGCTCCTGTCAGCTCTCTCCTCCTCCGCGCCGTCCGTTCAGCACCTCGGTCAGCTCCCAGTGTAAATCACCTATCTATTCTCCCTAATTCACAAGTATGTCCCGTCTAGGCCCTTACACTGGGAGCTGACAGAGGGAGCTGCACGGACGGCGCGGAGGAGGAGAGAGCTGACAGGAGCTGCAGGACAGGTAAGTAACGCTCTCTGCAGCCCCCACAGCCCCAGTCTGTATTATGGCAATGCAGGCTGCCAGGTTTTGTATAGTGAAGAGGGGGCCCAGCCAACATGATCTTCAGCTTCTAGCAGCTCCACTCGCCAACTCTCATGAGTCTGATCTGCATGTCGTGCGGAGGGTTGCCCACAGTGGTAACCCATAGCAACACTGACAGCCGGGGGGCTCACAAGAGTAGAAGAGAGCTTCTGGAAGCCGAAGATCAAGTGTGCTGGGCCACCTCTTCACTAACATTGCTGCTAAGTATTTTACCTAAACTACTCAAACTGCATTAAAATTTTCAGGCTAAAATAGCCATACTGTAAATATTCTCAAGTTTGTTATGCTTTCAATTTGTATACGCTGTCCTTAAATTGTAATTCAATTCAATTTAAAATTCTCTTTTGCAACAATGAAGGTAGGAGCTGCACTCAATCCCAACAGACACCTGATGCAGGACCAGCAATCCCACAATGATAAGGCAAACAAAACGAAAATGTCCAGGCACAGGGTGTTCAAGCTGCAGGCAGTTTTAATGGAACAAAAAAGAACAGCAACATTTTGACCTGCTAAGATTTGACAAAGATCTCTTAGCAGGTCGAAACATTGCTGCTCTTTTTTTGTTTCATTAAAACGGTCTGCGGCTTGATCACCTGCAGTGCCTGGAGAGTGGTGAACATCTAACAGAGGAGGGAAGTGAGTACCACAGGAACAGTGAAACCCTCGATAAGTCTTGAAGGTGAGCATCAGAGATGGGGGTAAGGACATAAGATAGACGTAGTCTTTAGCAGAGCGTAAGGGCCTAGACGGGACATACTTGTGAATTAGGGAGAATAGATAGGTGGGAGCAGCATTATGTAGAGATTTCAAAGCAAGAACCAGAATTTTAAATTGAGCCCTATATCTTACAGCAAGCCAATGTAGGGACTGATAGAAGGTTGAGGCGTGGGAGGTATGGGCAGAGTCTCGCCGCCGCATTCAATATTGACTGTAACAGTGCAAGTTGAGCACAAGTAACACTACTGAGAAGCAGATTTCAGTAGTCAAGGCGAGAAAGGACAGTGGAATGGACCAGCACCTTAGTCGAATCTGGCATTAAGTAGGGTCAGATCCACGCAATGTTTTTGAGATGGAAGTGGCAGGATTTGGCGATAGACTGAACATAAGGCATGAAGGAGAAATCGGAGTCAAAGTAAAAACATAGGCAGTGTGCCTCTATGGTGGAGCTGATGGTAGCACCGTTGACTTGGAGGGAGACAGACACAGGAGTACCAACACTTGAGGGAGGAAAGGTCAGAATTTCAGTTTTGGTCAAGTTGAGGTTAAGGAAGTGGGCAGCCATCCAGTTAAAAATAGCAGAGAGGCAGTCAGAGACACTAGTCAAGAGGGACGGGGAGAGATCAGGAGAGGACAGATAGATTTGTCATCTGCATTGAAATGATATTGGAAGCCAAAGGAGCTAATGAGCTTACCAAGGGAGGCAGTTTAGATAGAGAACAGTAGGGGAACCTTGGGAGACACCAACAGAGAGGAGTCATGGAGAAGAAGCAGAGCCAGAAAAAGAAACACTTAAAGAGCGCTGGGAGAGGTAGGAGTAGCACCAGGAGAGAGCAATATCTTGTAGACCGATATTGTGTAGGATGAGAAGAAGCTGTTGAAGATCAACAGTATCAAAAGCCACAGAAAGGTCAAGGAGAATTAGGATAGAGTAGTGACCACGAGATTTTGCAGCGAGTAGATCATCGGATACTTTGATCAGTGCCGATTCCACAGAGTGCGTAGCGCGGAAACCAGGCTGAAGCGGGTGTAGCAGAGAGTTGGACTCAAGGAAGTCTGTCAATCTCGCATATACAACTCTTTCAAGGATCTTGGATGCAAAAGGCAGTAGCAAGAAAGGACGGTAGTTGGACGGTGAGTTAGGGTCAAGGTTGGGCTTCTTTAGAATTGGGGTTACAGTTGCATGTTTGAAGGGCAATGGAAATATTCCAGAGGGGAGAGAGAGATTGAGAATTTTAGTGAGAGGTAGAGAAAGAGAAGAATACAGAGTACGGATGAGATGGGAGGGAATTGGATCTAGGGATTAGGTGGTGAGGCGGGAGGACTGGAGCAGAGCAGAAACCTCTTCCGCTGTCGCAGGTGCGAATGAACATAGAACAACAGAGGGAGTGAGGTTAGGGGAAGTATTGTAAGGGGAAGATGAAAGATCTCTTCCCTGATTGTAAAGATCTTGTCAGTGAAGTGAGTTGCAATGTCTGAGGCGGTCAAGTTAGTAGGTGGAGGAGGAACAATAGGGCGAAGAAGATAGTTAAATGTGGGAAATAGTCATTTGGGTTTACAGGAGAGTGTGGTTATGAAGGTATTGAAGTAATTTACTTTTGCAGAGGAAAGAGCCAAGCTGTATGAGAACAGCATAAATATATAGTGGAGAAAGTCAGATGCACATTGAGACTTTCTCCAACAGTATTCAGCAGTTCTGGAGCATTATTGGAGGTATTGAGTCTGCTTGGTGTGCCGAGGTTGTTGTTGGCGGCGCTTGCTGTGTTTAAATGTAGGAGGTTGCAGAGCTAGGACAGGTGAGGTTTGAGATATGTAAAAGGAGAGTTTGGAGATTAGTGGAGAAATGCTCTATGTCAAGACATTGAGATTTCTGTAAGATTGATGTTCAGACGGTGGTGTCAATTGGGTCTTGGGTATGCCGATGTCAAATGTCAGCAGATGGTGGTCAGATATAGGAAAAATAATATTGTAGAGATTAGAGGCGGTACAGAGATTGAAGGTGAGATCAAGAGTATTTTCCGCTGTATGGGTTGATAAATTGGACCATTGCGTGAGGCCAAAGAAGGAGGTTACAGAGAGCAGACGAGAGGCATCAGTGCAGTTGGGGTTGTTGATTGGAATATTGAAATCCCCAAGTATAAGCGAAGGAGTGCTAGATGAGAGGAAGTGGGGGAGCCAGGAATAAAAGTGCTCCATAAGTAGTCTAGGATGACCGGGGGTGACGGTAGATGATAGCAATTCTTAAAGGAGTGGGTTTAAATAGGGGGACAGTGTGAACTTCAAAAGAAGAAAAGGATAGGGCAGGGGAAGTTATGATTGGTTGAAAGGTACACTGATAGGAGAGAAGGATGCCTACACCACCTCCTTTACAGTTGAGTCTGGGAGTGTGAGAGAATTGTAGCCCACCAAAACATAAAGTGGCATGAGTAGCGCTATCAGAGGGGGACAGCCAGGTCTCTGTAAGTGCAAGTAGTGTGAGTGAGTTTAAGATGAAAAAGTAATGTATGGCTGTTGATTTTAAATGAATGCAAACGGAGCGGGCGTTCCAGAGTGCATACTGAATGTTGGTAAGTGAGGGTAAAGGGCAGGGTATTGTGATGAGGTTTGTTGGCGTTTCTGGATTTCTTAGTGTGCGTAGAGAAGGTTAAGTGCCCTGGATTGGGAGAGACATCACCAGCTGCTAGAAGCAGGAGGAGAGAAAGTGACAGGAGGTGTGAATTGGTTTTGTATGCATGGGGTCTAGGATGAGATCGATTGTGGGTAGGAGTGAGAGAGTAGAAAAATGAGTACAAGACTTTCTTACAGCAGTATTGGGGCTTGATAGTTTTGAAATCAGGCTTACTTATTGCAGATAATCAGCTGGACAGTGGGCACTCACTGGGGCTTCAGGTGAAAGGGGCATGGTTCCTGTCACATTTTAGTTTGAGGACATGTATAGACTTTTACTGCTAATGTGATATCCTATCTCCCAGCACTGCCTAAGAACATTACAGTGGCCTAATTGGGGCATGGTCTTGGACCTGAAGCTTCAATTCATCCCTTAGTTAATATGCCCCTTACAGTACACCACCAAGACAGAATTCTCTCATGTTGAGAGGGCCTCCTATCATACCAGTGCCTTAATGCAGCTAGATAGATAGATAGAGATATGCACACAAACTATATGTATACATGTCTACAAATTTCTGTTGCAATTAAATCTGACCCTTATCACTGCATATGCAGAAAATCTGAAACATATTTAAAATATAATTATGTACTTTGTGCTTCCTAATTTCAAGCATGAACTAATCAGATGATTCAGTATAAAGGAATAATAAATATACAATTTGGTATCGGTTTCCATTCCCGGAATGTTGACTAAAACGTATTCTTAATAATTGCGAGGCGTGAATGGCATACATTGCAGTAACGAAAGTCAAAAGGTATAGCTCATAGAGTACAAAAGGAATAATTTTTCACTGTGCCATTTTCTTTCCTTGAGTAACTATTTCAATCTTCTCTAGAAGAATAGACAAATTTATCAAACTATATTTTCAGTGGCAATGAATTATACAGATCAAATGAAATTCTTAGCCCCTACAACTATTTTAGTCCTGTGATGAAGATGCATTTTCAGAAAATATAAAATCATACATATTTGAACTTAATGCATGTTACAGATGGTATATTTTTAGTGAAAGAGATACTGTAAATTGCAGTTTCAGCTTTCAAAGCGTAGGGTATCTTCGGTGAAAAGTATCCATTATAAAATGCTGAAATCATTTTGCATTCATAACTAAATAAATGCTTTCAACCAGAGAGGCAAAAATTGATTACTTTCTAACTTAATATCTACATCATTTATAGCTAACCTTGATACTGCAGATGTTTGCAGATGTTACAAATTCCTATGATGATGTTCCAGAATTAGAAATCACTGATCTACAAGAATATCAGAGAAGGACCTCTGCTTTAAGCAAAATACAAATGACCCTCAATATGTTCTATAATAATGTTACACACATTTACTTTGCAGTCATATAATGTATTCAGTGATTGAGGAAGCTCCAGTCTAAAAAATATTTCATTTTAAGTTCATTTAGTGTGCAAAAAGTAATTTTCCCGTGGATTTCCGGGCCTTTTTTCCCCACTTTCCTTCAGTAACATATATATAAAAACAAAAGGTAATCAAAGCAACTTTTTCTGTACTGCAATATATATATAGCACCAGCAGCACCCTTGTAAGAATGCATATTAACGTGCAGCACTCTTGGTATGTATATATATATATGTATATATAAGTTCAGGAAATCAAATGGAATATAAAGTAGATGCCAAATAAATTCAAAATAATAACATTTACAGGGATTAACGTTTTTTAAATTAAACAAAAAGTATATATAATGATATATGTTAAAATCCAAAGTGGGTAAAAATACACTTAACGCGTTTCACCATGGGGTTTTATCAGAAGCGTGATCATCTCCTTTTTCTTTTTTGCTCTATCTGTGTTTTTACAAGGTTGGGGAAATCTTGTGTGATAATCTGCAGCCCCTATCCATCTCTTAAGATTTATTGAGCACCTATACCCTGCTCTTGTTTACTCTTTACAACATGACCTCCAATGGTACAAGACTATTATGTATATATTAAAAAACAGAGAATAGAGTCAGCGCTAATATATCAGAAAGAGGTACAAAGGGCAGCAATCCCAAACAAGGACTCCCTCACGTGTCCTTGAAATAAATAAGAAAGGCAAACAAACAAAGGGATGGGACTGCGCCGGTGAGCAAAGTAAATGAAATTAAAAGTCCTGGTTGAGGTAATAGTTATGAAATAGTATAATGGAACTTTGGTCCTATGTTGGTCTCTGAAGTTGTAGAGTTTCGCTCCTTGCAGGTATATAGAGGAGGGCGATGAGTGATGAAAATAATAATGGTAAAGGGTGATCCAAAAGGTATCCAAATAAAATAGGAGAGATAATACTCACTTTTTGTAGAGCTTAATCCAGCTCTGGTATGAATAGCTTGCAGCGGTATGATCCTCGCTTATGGGATATGCGGTGAGTATCCTCTTCGGTGTAGTGACAGACAGCCAGGGGGGAGATAAAACAAAAAACAGTGATGGTGCAGTATGTTCCAAAAGTGGATAAAAAAAGTATAAAATATAGTAGATCCACTCACATTTAATAGAGCTTATACTAGCTCTAGTCTAGTAGGCATACAGCGGTATAATCCCCGCCTCTGGGATATATGGTGAGCGTTCTTTGAAATGGTTCTTTAAGATGGTAACAGGAGCTCAGGGAGAAGATAATAAAACAGCAATAGTGCTCTCAGTAAAATAATGCTTGTATAAGAAATATAATAAAATATACTCACAATGTATAGGGCAGGCTAACTGCTCTATGATACAGGCACGGGTGGTATAATCCCCACCTAAGGATTCTTTGGAGTGTAGGAGATAATTGGGTAAAAAGGCAGGTAGTTATAATAAAAAATAAACAAAATAAAAAAGTAAATAAAAGATAATGGTACAAAAGAGTAAAATGACCAAAATCTATTTTTTAACAATAATCAAAAGGCAGTACAATATCCAAACGCGTTTCACCAATATAGGCTTTATCAATGGATTAAAAAAAAAAAAAAAAAAAAACGGATACCTAATTTGGATACCTTTTGGATCACCCTTTACCATTATTATTTTCAGCACTCATCGCCCTCCTCCATATACCTGCAAGGAGCGAAACTCTACAACTTCAGAGACCAACATAGGACCAAAGTTCCATTATACTGGACTCTGTTTCATAACTATTACCTCAACCAGGATTTTTAATTTCATTTACTTTGCTCACTGGCGCAGTCCCATCCCTTTGTTTGTTTATTATGTATATATGTATATAAAGAAGGGCAGAATAGTGTCCCCCCACAGGTGTTATTTCTGCTGTCCACACATAGCAACTATAGTTCATGTGCTGTGGTTACTATGGCAGCTTGCTAGTCAACTCTGTTCGCATTAGCTATGGAGTAAAGGTATGGAGTGACTAATTTCAGATAAACCTAATGTCTCAGCATTACAGATGAGGTTTACTCTGATTGAGGAAACATCCCCAGCTAGGGCCAGTTAAAAGAAGACTGCGGGAGGAGTGATGGTGGACCGAAGGTGGCTGTTACAGAAGAGTAACACCCAAGAAGCTAAAGACATGGCCACGCAGAGAGTTAATATATCAAAACGTTACATTAAATACATCATGTATCTTTGTGATATTTGAAATTCAATGCACTTCAGAAATAAATTATGTTAAAGTGAAGCTGTATACTCCATCTCTGGAATTCAACTCTACAATATGTCTGTAAAACAACAATTTGAATTTGAAATACATATACTTCAACCCTTGACCCAATGACATTTCATGCAGTATTTAATAATAATCTATAGAAACATAAATGTTGAAAAAGTAATCCACTATAAATACAAGTCAACATGTTTTTAGAAGGGAACTACAACTTGCCAAGAATGTCAATATGATGTGTGATGTAATTATTCCCTTTGATTAACAAATGTGTGTCTTTGAGGTTTGAAAAATTAAATTAAACCTTGACATTCACACCTCTATATTCTGCAACTAGATGTCTCCATCTTGGCTCCATGTCAATCATTGTTGTAAGCTCCGTTTTATGCACCGGGCAGTTAGCATGGATTAAACATAGAGAGAAGAGTAGACAAGGTTTCTCTTTTAACTCCAAATTTGCAATGTATGTTCTGGTTGTGTCCAAACTGAATGGATCTGATAATTGCAAAATACAGTGGGACCTCGGTTTACGAATTTAATGCGTCCTCCGGGACTTTTCTTATTGCGAAAAATTTGTAAACCGAAACGCGGAATGCATTGAAAAACAGTTAATCCATTCTGGAGGTCAGAAAAAATGAGCTTGCATGGAAACCTACCCACAATGCAGAACACACAATAAAAGGCATGCAAATGACGAAGCTCAGGTCCCTACCTTTCCACATCTTGAGTAATGCACCAAAAAGTCCCAAACAAACTGAAAACAATTTCCAGAATGGCTCCAAAACTCGATGCAAAAGCCGCTCCAACACCTCCACACTCGATGCCACGTGCTACCCACAGGCTCCAGCATGCAGGTTTGGTGCTATAAACCTCCCAGATGCAATGCATCCTGGGAAAACTTGCTTTGTATTGCGAAAAAAAAATTGTAAACCGAGGCATTATTTTCAATGGATTTTCATTAGTGAACCAAAAATTATGTTAACCGATGCATTTGTAAACCGAGGTCCCACTGTATATAATACAATTAGAAAATAGATAATAGAGACTTGCGTGAAGAAACAAACAGAAAGGTAAACACAGATCACAGGTTATTTTTTTTTTTTAATTCTTTATTTAAGACGTGCATGAGTATAACAGACATATGTACGCAATCACAACAGTTGTCATACACAGAGCATAGAACAAAGGCTTACAAACATGTGGTATTAGAGGCTAGGCACATTTTGTGTTTTATATTAAGCAGACTAAGAAATGTATTCTAGTCTAGACACGCATATTCACGTGCATTTGTCAGAGGAGTGACCTGCTAGAGTGCTCATAGGGAACGTTTAAGGCTATAGTCTGTACAATAGTGCACTAAGATACAGGTGTTTATATATGTAAGTTTTATGAGCGCTGGAATCGTTCCCTGGTAAATTAAGAAAAACATAGAGGAACATGGCGGTGTATAGTAAAACGATGAGGTTTCAAGGCCCTACTGGGGGTAAATACACAGTCTAATTCTCCGCCTGGTTAGTTTAGTTATTTCTACGGGTGTTACTGGCGTTTATTGGGGTGCTACCAGTAGATTCTTGTACGGGCCATTATAGCTATCTCTTGTGGGAGTTACGTCCATCTGTGGTAGATGCGTGGTCTGTGGGAATGCTAGGCTATTGACGGGCGGGGGGGGGGGGAAACAAAGCGGTCGTTGGATCTTCTTATGGGAAGGAGTGTGGCTAACATGCCATTATCTGTAGCATTTTATTAACTTAACTGCGGCTGTAAACTATGAACATATACGTAAAAATAAAACAGTTTAGTCCAACATATCTCTGTTCAGGTAGTCACAGTCCCGATCAGGCCAGTCGTGGGGTCCCGAGGGACGAAAGGTGTCACATTGTCAGGGTTCCACCTGTGTGCCGGTTTGGATGCCGCTTGAGCCATAGCGTCAGTCAGAGCGTCCCGAGGGAGTCCCAGTGTTGGGAGTAGCGCTGCGGCTTCCCGGAGGTCACGCACCTCGTGTGTGGTATCTTCGTGCAGTATTATCAATTTGCGGGTCTGGTGCCATTTATATTTTAATCCACGGTTCTGCAGAAGTGTTGTGAGTGGTCTGAGCAGTCTTCTCCATGCCAAGGTGCCCCTGTAAGGTCTGCATAAAAAGATAGTTCCATAGTTTCGAATTTGTAGGGGGAGTGATTTCTAGCCGCTGCCAGGACTGCAGTTTTGGCTGAGCATTGCTGGAACCGGACAATCAGGTCCCGTGGTGCTGCCGCCGGAGCCGAAGCCGGCTTTGGTGCTCGAAAGAAGCCGTCCACGGTGAGTGCTTTCGCTTGCCGTTGTGACAGTAGGGCTACCAGCAGGTGCCTCAGGAGGTGTGGCAGTTCAGCCTGTGGGGTATTCTCCGGGATGCCCCGTATCTTAATATTATTAGCCCGGCGTGCATCCTCTAACGACGAGAATCGTTGTTCATGTTCGGCGTTCTTTCTCTGCAGACCGAGAACCTCCTGTTGTAGTGAGGCGAGTTGGTCCGAGCAGACCTTGGAGGCAGTCTCTACTGTTCCCATGCGGCCTGTCAGGCCGAGTATGTCGGTGCGGAGTGAGGCAACGTCCGCATGGATGTGCTCTTGGAGGTCCGCGAGAAGCTCCTTCAGTACTTCTGTCGTTACTGGTGAGGAATCCGCCTTTTGGACGGCTGGGGTAGATTTCGGCATGGGTGTAATGTTTGCCGCATCGTCTCCTGAGGAGAAGTCATCGGATAAGTCGGAATAGTTTTCCGGGTAGGCAGCCATCTTGGGCCTAGATGCCTCGCGCGTCTGTTGCAGGAGATCCGCGATGTTAGGTCCCTGCCTTGGGTTTTCGGGTTTTAATTTCTTACCCTTGCGCCCCATCTTGTTGTGTTGTCACACCTGGACCTCGAGAGGAACCCAAAACGGGTGCAATTGTCTGGAAATGAGGATTTTCGGCCCGAAAATGCGGGAGCTCTCTAATCATGTGACTGTTTAGCTCGGCTGCTTGGCTCCGCCCCCCACAGGTTATTTTTAATGTTTAATTTCCTTGTAGTGCCTAAGGAAAAGACAGTTTCCTTTTACATATTTGTATGATTACAAAATTAACCTTTTTGATCTTGTGTGAGGTAGGTGTCTCTGCCTCCTGCATGGACTTCTGGCTCTAATCTGCTTTGCTGTCAGGAGTGGGTTTCTGACTCTCAGATCAAGATGCTAGATCCACTATATTCGCTGGACTCATCATTTATACATATTGAAGGACAGTACATGAAAATTGCTGGAGGAGCTGATATAGTGAGTGAATGGAGTTAAAAACCAACCCATTACTTCCCCAACCTTATTATTGCCAGGTTTTGCCTAAAGGGGGATTAGTAGTTAGACCACTGGGTATTTTCTTCAGCTCCATTTTTATTTTGTTTATATGAAAGTCTATTGGATTGACTGAATGCATGATGCTGGATTGAGATTAGAATTTTCCCTTGCTTATTTTTTTTTTTTAAAGATGTTCTACAAATACAAGATACATACTACAGATAAGAGTGACAACCACTGCGTTATAGAAAATGAGTCGTTTACAGTACATACATTGTGGAATAGTAACATCAAATACACAAAAAATGGCAATAGATGGCAATGTAATTGACACAGAAGAACATACAATAAATAATAAAGAGAACTACAAAATAAGATAACATACAAAAAATAAAATGATAGAAAAAAGTAACCTAAATAGAAATAATTACAAGCATCCACGACCCAGCTGCCAGCAGCCTCAAGTGTCAGTTATAGCAATAGCATCAAAAAGTCCCAGTACACAGACATTACATCCATGCCCTCTAGACCATGTTATTTTAAATCCTGTATCAAACATGCTGCAGATTCTCATGTGTCCCAAAATACCTCTAGATGTCATGGGTTGGAATTCTTTTCTCTTGTTATTAGCTCATATTTTTTATTCTGGGAAAACAAGGAAAGTAGAAAAGAAGACTTCCCCATTCTCAGGATTAATGTACATGCAGCCATAAGAATGTACTGTACTTTATTAAAACATTTTGCTATATGGTTGTAAACATTTAAAAAAAATCAAATTGAGACAACAGTCCAGAGGACTAAATTTGCCTACCTACCCACAAGATCACAACATGGTTTAATCATAGGGCATAACCACCAAATATGCACCATTCTGAGGTACCTGAGTGCATTTTGGTGAGTGGTAAAGTGACCATATACCATTGATAAACAATCTTCACATGATTTTCATTATGATTTGTACAATTAGTAGTCCCTCTCAGAGTAGTCAGTGTTGCATAACACTTGGTCTATTCAAGCTTTAGCAACAATTCTTTCTCACAATGGACCACCTATGACATCACAAACACAACTGAAATGGACCTATTTGCACAAAACATCACACCACATACAGCTCCCTCTACAAACAATCCAAGTCACTGGAGAGCTCTCCTAACATGCGTCCGTCTCCTTTGCTAGAAAGTCATAGAAAGGGGTAGTAGCAACAACAACAAAAAATTAAAATTAAAGAAAAGTCCAGCAGTCAGACCAGCCCAAATAGAACCACCCAACTGAGAAATCTTACATTTTCTTAAGAGCCAGACTAGCCCAGGAGACACTATTGGCTTAAACATCAATACATAAATACATTTTAACTTATAACTTCTCTTAGTTTTACAGCTATAAAAACACTTTAATTTAAAGTATTGTGGCTATGTATATATATTTTATTTTGCCACATAATTTCAGCACTGCATGTAGTTTAAACAAAGAAAGTAAAAAACAAACATTCAACCAGTGGTTTTATGCAGGTGTACTGGTTATCTGTCACCCATGGGCTATAGAACCATGACTAGACATATATTATACAATAACATATATTTCCTTTTGGAAATTTGCTTGGAAATATTATTTTCATTTATTGCTGTCAAAAAGTTAAACAAAGCATTTACAAAGTCTAATAGTACAATCCCAACCGATTTTAAAATGACAAAAGAAGCATGGCTATGAAGATATCTTTGAATGAATACAGTGGTTTGTAGAGTTTTTTTTTTGTCTTTTGTATTTTTTAAGGATAAGCAAAACATGTATGCACACAGGGTTGATCAATTACAGTTGCAGTAATTCACAAGTGTGAATATTCAGAATCTAATATTAAGTTCAAATAGAAGTCAAAATAGATTTTTTTTTGAAAAATTATCTATTCTTCTTCTCTGTCTGAATTCCTAACAACTCTTATGTTAATGAATAATCCTGTGATACTTTAACAAGATACAGTATATGATATCAATATCCATAGGACTCATAACTGCTTATTGGAGGAGTCATTAACATTGTTATTTCCAGTCTACAATTGCCACTTCCGTATTGGTTTCTTTATTATCATCCCCCATCCCTAGATATGTAACATTTGAATTTTGAATATGCACTGGTGATACAAAAGGAATGACGTTTTAGAATATATTCAGACTTCAATAACTATCATAGACCCAGTGAAAAGATCCATCACCAAATAAGTAATATACATAATCCCTAGTCTGTACTGTGGCATGTTTGAAGACCCACAATCACACAAAAATAAATTCAATGCGGAAGCAAAGTGATAATAGTCCAAAAGCAGCTGGAACACCAATACGGAGTCTCTTTTCCGATCAGAAAATTGGATGAAAACAGGGGGGTAGGTGCAGCGCTTCAGTAATCCTTGACAAGGTATATGTGAAGAGAACCAGAGAAGGAATAATAGTCTCTATGAAAACTATTACCAGGTGTACTAACCCTGCACAATGCCATAACAACAACATTTAAATTGACAGCCTCTTTCTATCAATTAACACAGTAAGCACACATCTCAACCTCAAACAGCAGAAAGAACCATTTCAACATGAAGGCAAGGGGCACTATTACCCCCCCCGACCCCATTTTATAATCAGACTCCCCCTACCCACTGTCCATGAGTGACGGGTAAACTAGGTTACCACAATTCAGAGTTACTAGCCCCCACCAGCTGCCCATGGGTGGGAGGCAGGGAGAGACATTGGTTTGTCCCCCCCCCCCCTTTTTTTTTTTAATAGCCTCCACCTACTAGACATGAGAGGGATAGGAGTATGGACAGTGATTGGTTCACCCTTCCCATTCTTTAATTGAAGGTCTCCTATCTGATGCACACTGGTGAAAGCACAGGGAGGACTTGTTCCCCCTCCCCATTATTTTACAGGCCCAATCCCCATGGGGTCACTAATACGATGTTTAGTTAATGGTTTTAATGTTTAGCAAATATGCCTCCAGCAAATAAAACAAGTCAATCCATGTAGCTGAGTGCTTTTGCAGCTATTTGATAAATTGCTGCCATTCCTGCCAGTGGGCAAATAGTACTTGTAAAAAGCAAGTGAATGATCATTTGGATTTGGAAAAATGTGTCCTGCTTAATGCGCCTGGTCCCAATTTTTTGTAAAACAATTAATTTGTGAATATTTCCAATCCGATAATTTGTATAGGGTTCAGATGAGAAAGCACTGATTTTAAAATGGGTACTGAATGCCTCCAGCAGATTGCTACAGAATTGGTTAGACAGACAAAATTACAACCAGATATAGCTTTAGTAATCATGACAATTGCCATTCCGGTTGAAATTCGGCCATTTGTCCAGATGAACAAAATCCAGTGTTTAGTGATTTACCCTTTCATAGTTCTAAAACTTGATATATATATATATATATATATATATATATATATATATATATATATATATATATATATATATATATATATATATATATATATATATATATATATATATATATTGGAATCCCCTTTTCATGTTTGTCAAAAAAATAGACAATTCTACCGTTTGTACTTTATACAACTTTATACAAATTTTCTAAACAATTATAACTTTACTTTGAATATATGCTCTTTCACTAGCTGTAATGCAGCTACAAAACTACACGATGAGAAACACAATTTAAACCTTCATAAACAATAGCTTACACAAATAACCTTAGACAAATAACCATAGATATTATAGATTCTCTCAAACGATTTACATTTTAGCTTTTATTCTAACTTTTTTTTTAATCATGATTTTGGCTAAAGGACAAAGGAAGATCTTACCTTTTCTTATACATGACACAAAGTTGTCTGTCTATTAAAAAAGTAGACCTACTGAGCAATACAAGTACAATAGTAACATCTATTAGTAATTTTAGTTGAACATCAGAAATTCTACAAAACACTATTAAAATGAAGATGAAAGAACAGAGATTTTTTTTATTAGCAAATGTATTCAGCAGACATAACAAAAGATGCTATTGCATTTGTCCCTGAAAGCATTTTTAGTGAATATAATAACATAAATGTTATAATACTCCTATCTTTTACTTTGATCAGCTTTTAACCAAGGAATTTCAATTCTCTTTAGATGGTAATATTCAAATTGACCCTATATATTTAGATGAATAAAAATGCAGAACACAGCTGTGCTTGAATTTAATTCTATTCTATCTTACTCAATATTTTAATACTGAGAAGGGTTATACGCAAACTGTTTATATGAATGAGGCACACTGTTCTCCTGACTACAATAATTACAATGCATGTAGTAAAAGAAATGTGTACAATGCTTAGAAAGTCTACTACCTTTGATTACTCAATACATTCACAGCAGAACAAAATTATATAAAGCAGTTCTTAACCTTGTGTTTTTATGCATACATCAGTAATTTTATGTGGCCTTTTATATATTTTAGTTTCATCTAAGAGTATTAAGGATACAAAGTAATACTGATGCAATAAGAAGAGAGTAAGGTTGAAATATTTCTGTTAGCATTTCTGCATTTTTAAAACATAAATACAAATTTAGGTATGGGAAAAAGTTATTTACTCTGTTATTTAGGCTGTATATGCAATGTATAAATGCAAAGTGGTGAAATGCAACTGCATATGCATACACAAAAGTACCAAAGAATCTTTCTAATAGAGTTACACAAAGTAGGGGTGGGGGGGATGAGATAAGCCTAACATAAGAGTAAATGCTACCAATAATATACATTACACTGATATACTCCCATTATTGTACATTATTTTCATAGTTTTTCATAAACATGTAGTCCATAGCCTTAACCAGAATGCAATTTTATTAATTCTTAACCCCTTCCCGACCGGTGACGGAAATTTTCCGTCAACCTTGTCCTTCAGTTAAGGACCGTTGACGGAAAATTTCCATCATTTACTAAAGTTAACCCCAGATCGCCGCAATCGCGGCGATCGCGGGGTTAACGGTGCTCCGGTCTGGCTCTGTATTAGAGGCAGACCGGGAGCACCCGATCGGGCTGCCCCAGCTCATGTGCCCGCTCTGACAGCATGTTTGAAAAAAACTGGAATGGCTGTGTCTCAAATGTGCCCCTTCAATGTCCACATATACCTGGCAAAGGTACATACGGGGGTATTGCTGTACTCAGCCGACATAGTTGAGCAACATATGAAGTATTATACAGTCGTAGTACACATAAGGTTTGAAAAATATACTGCGCAAACTCACTTTGTGTGTCAAAAAGGCAGAAAAAATGCGTTTTACCACTAGACTTGGTACAAGCTAGCGGAAAAATTATCCCACGCTAAGGTTCAAAATATGCCTTTTGAATTGCCCTGGGATGTCATCTTTAAGAAATGGTATGCCTTTATGGAGTAATTGGATTATATAGCCTTGTAAAATACTCTAAAATGGGACATGGATGCAGCGTAAAAATTCAAAGTTTGAAAAAAAATGGAATGGCTGTGTCTCAAATGTGCCCCTTCAATGTCCACATATTCCTGGCAAAGGTACATACGGGGGTATTGCTGTACTCAACCGACATAGTTGAGCAACATATGAAGTATTATACAGTCGTAGTACACATAAGGTTTGAAAAATATACTGCGCAAACTCACTTTGTGTGTCAAAAAGGCAGAAAAAATGCATATTACCACTACACTTGGTACAAGCTAGCGGAAAAATTATCCCACACTAAGGTTCAAAAAATGCCTTTTGAATTGCCCTGGGATGTCTTCTTTAAGAAATGGTATGCCTTTATGGTGTAGTTGAAATATGTAGCCTGCTCAAGTGCTCCAAAGTTGGACACGGACGTATCAAAACCCTCCATGAAAATTCACACTTAAAAACCTTAACTTGTCACGTCTCTTTTACAGCAGTGTAACTTCACAAAATAGTGTCTAGGTCATACATTGGGCATATTGTTTTACTCAGAAGGCTTAGCTGAGCATAATTTGGGGGGTTTGAACTTAGTGGCACATATGAAATTTACAAAATGCCCAGCAAAAATGTAATCCATATGTAAAAAATGCCCAAAATTATATTTTACCACATACTTTGGCATATATTGGTGAAAAAATGGGGGCATGTTAAAGCACAATATGCACCATATGAGATACCCTGAGGTGTCTACTTTTACAAATGGTAGGCCTTTGTGAGGTTTTTTTGAACAGTCAAACTGCTATAATACCCCAAATTGAAGCATAGGCCCATTAAATCCGCCTCTCAAAATTCTACTGTAAATGTTGAAACGGACAGGTCTCCTATATGGCACTGTAGCTTCACGAAATAGTGCCAAAGACATACAATGGGGGTACCGTTGTACTCAGAAGAAGTAACTGAACACATAATAAAACCTTGTACAGGAATAGCACACACCAACTTTACAAAATACACATGAGAAGTTCTTTGTTATAAGTTTGTGTGCCAAAAACCCCAAAATACTAAATTTTACTCCAATATTTAGCAGAGATTGGCGGTGAAATGGCTACTTAGAAAGTGTCAAAACAACCTTAGGACAATAGCCTGTGATGTCTACTTTATATAAATATAAACTTTTGTGTGGCAATTTTGTTTTCTTTTATGGCTATTAAGCTTACAAGACAAACATACCAAATTCTAAAATCGCTCCATATTAAAAGTTTATTTTACTCCTTGTGCTTTGTGACCTGTAACTACCAAAAAAAAACTGAAAATCCCAGACACATTATATATTCTGTAAATCAGAACAACTAAATGAATTTATTTTAATTACTTTCTTTAACCTGCACTAATTAGGCACACATTATTATTGCAAAAACTGTACAAAAAACACAAAATATTTCTTTTTTTTTGCATTTTTCTGTATTTTTTTAATAATAAATAAGCATTTATATATATATATATATATATATATATATATATATATATATATGTTACATCAAATTAAAGCCCTTTCTGTCCTCTAAAAAACAGTATATAATATGCGTCGGTGCAATAAACGAGAGAGATGCAAATTGAAGTTGAACGCATACAGCAAGAAAATGCAAAAATTGCTTGTTTAATTAAGCGTAAGACAAGCTTCTGAAGCTGTGTCCGTAAGAGGTTAAACCAGAGTGAGAAAAAAAATTAATGGGTATATACACTATTTCAGGCTTGGAAACTTGGTGCAGGAGGGAAGGGGGGGGGGGAGGTTCTCATGAGGTATGCCCCATTTCCACCAATATTGTTGCTTAAAATTTTTAGGAACTGCACATAAAGTCTTCATTCAGTTATAAAACAGTTTACATAAGAGCTTAGCAGACATGGACAGTCATTCATACGGCCATGCACGTGGTGACCCCAGATAGATCAGACCCTGTTATAGTTTTTTTTTTTTTAAATCAGCTTTAGAAACATCAATGCAGCAATAATGCTGTCAGATTATAGTGTTACTTTCTTAATGTTAAGGAGGTTGACTCAATCTCTCGGCTGCCTGTATTTATATGAAATCTTTTACATTTCACATTTGCATAAAATACGTTTACTGCAATTACTAGGCACTTTAAACACTTCATGATTATAGTAAGCCAAATGGTTTTATATCAAGCTACCCTGACACATTAACTGTCATGAAGTTGTTAAAATTAAACAAAGCATGGATGTATAAATAATACAGTTTTACTTTTCCTTCAATAGTGTACAAAGAAAAAAAGACAAAAAAAAAACCTCCATAGGACTTGCATAATTGATCCTTAAAGGGATACTATCGGCACCCAGATCCCTTCATCACATTAAAGTGGTCTGGATGCAGTGTCATTGTCTGTTTAAATCTGCATTGTTTTCATTGCATGATTTAGTCCACCTATATTGACTGTTTCCCAGAGAGACACTAGAGGCGCTTCTTAGTCCATAATAGAGTTTCACTGCATTAAACGACATTGGACATCTTTACATTTTGCATGAGAATTTCTTACCTCTTCAAATTCCCCATTGGGAAGCACTGATTCAATGCTTTCCTGTAGGGAATGCCAATGATGTCTGGGAAGGAAAAGACCTAGCCAACGCCAAGGAAGCATCAGCACTGGAAAGAGTTATGTGACCAATGGGGTTCTAACTCTTTCATCGTCAGAGGTGGAGGACCTATTAAGTTAGGGAAAGAGACGGGATAGCGTTAGGAATACAGGTTTTTATTCCTAATGCTATAGAGTTCCTTTAAATCTAGCAGTCAGTTCTACTGATATATGTTATTAGAGCCAGTGCAGAGTTGCACACTTCTATTGCTACACTTGCCACTGCAGGCCATAGAATACTGTAAAAGGCACCAACACCCAATGTACATGGCAAACAATATGGTGAGTTTGCTGTATTCACTAAGCCATTGTTAATTATAACCCGTTAAGGACCAAACTTCTGGAATAAAAGGGAATCATGACATGTCACACATGTCATGTGTCCTTAAGGGGTTAAAGTACTAAAAAAATCCAGATTACAGAATGATTTTATAATTGGGAAAATAGCTAACAAACAAAATAATCTTTACTAATATGAAGGTGAAACAGCTATGCTCAACAAGCTTACATTCAGGAACGAAGCAGGGTAATTGTGTACAAAAGGAAGAGCAGCAGGGAGAAGTTAATAGGTAAGAGGCCCTTCATTTGAAACATCTTCAAGCCAGCAGCCATAATATTCAGATATTTTTCTAAAATAATTGAGTTTGTACTTTGTGTATAAAAGCAGTTTTAAAAGAAAAATATAAAAAAAATCTGCATTACATAATTTTAATTCTTCTAATCAAAGCACAATGAAAATGGGGGCCTCTTGTTGCAATTAAAACAAAATAATCCCCTAAATTTCGTAGCCTTCATCGGTTACCTGTACCAGCTACAAAAATGTGTGGTAGTAAAGTTTACTCTTGAAGTCATAAATCTATCAAATTATTCAAATTGTTGAACAAATGATGATATCCTCCTTTGATAACTTATTTCTCCTAACAGCTACAGAACTTTTTTTTTTATTTTATTCTTTATTTTTATTGTGCACAGAATAACAGTACGCTTGTTCAGCCATAATAGCAAGTTGAATATCAATCACAGACATAAGTTTGATGCGGCATACGAGTAGGCGGTACATTTGTATATTTATAATAAAAGGATGATTTAACAGTGTGATTAACATTTAACCTGTCCAGCCACAATAGGAGTTGCAAGTAGCGTAATAATTATAGACATTTTGAGTTTGACGTGGCATATGAGTAGGCGGCACATTTTTAAATTTATAATAAAATAAAGTAATAATATTTTGACAGTGGAGAGGCAAAGCATTGGGTAAGATGCAGGCTTTTCTGACTGTCTATAGTATGAACAATATGGTATATGCTATTGAAAAGTTCGCCATTGTTATATGGAGGCGGGCGTATACATGCTTTAATGTGGTTAGGCTTAGGTCTCGTGTTAATGGTGCACTACACTTTCATGTCCTTACTTTCGTGTTCTGTAGTTTAATGGGTTATATGTCAGTGCGTGCGATATAGTGATTCGCTCTTGTAGCGTGTGTTGGAGTCAGGTATCCCCTCCCTTCGTTAGTTTTGCATGTAGGTTGCAGAGTTCATGAGACCCGTCTCTGGTCACCGATCGGTGGAGCTTTGCTATTTGTCGTGGGTGTCCTAATCGCTGTACGGTTAGGTGGATGTTTCTCATAAGAGGTCTGCCGAAAGACAGCGTTGTTAATATTAGGTCTGGTACCCTGACTTTGTTTGCAGACCCTCCTGTGTTATTGGCTCTCATAGTTATGTAGTGTGTTCTCCTTGTCGGAGAGTGGAGGGGTCCTCCCTCTAGCTTGTGCAGTTTGTGGGCCCATGTCAGCGTGTGAGAGGCTCTTATAGAGCGTGGTTATTTTAATCAATATGGTATGTTTAGGTGCAGACGGGCTAGGTGATGCACAGGTCGGTCCTTCGGCCTGTCACCACTTATGCGCCCTATCGTTGGACCGTGTGCTCGGGAGTCGGTGTGTGTGCTAGGGCTAGTGAAGCCTGTGTAGCTGTGTGAGTTGCCTTATAGTTTCAGCCCCTCTGTTAGTACTTGTTGCTACCCACAGTAAATTGTAAGATAAACATAATATATATAGTCAAGTAAGTAACGTCAACAGTAATTAAAATTAAAATGAAATATTAAAGTGAAAGATCACAAGTGAAAACCATGAACTTAGCGGTAGTATGATTGGGCAGTCCTTTTAGCTTATTCTCCCTTGTCCCCCTCCTGGTCTCAGGTGTCCATTGTGGAGCGGCCGGCCTTCTGCGCTCTGAATGCGGTGAAGGACGAGGTGGAGGCCCCGGATGGCTTGAATGATTGCACTTTGGCCATGTCCCAAGTGTGAGGAGACTGCTGTCTCAGGGCTTGGGTGGTGCTCACCGGGTCAGTCGGTAATCCTAGCACGGTCAGCACTGAGTCCATTTCCGCTGCATCTGATTATCACCCCCATGGGTGATAATCAGGCTCCTGGGGAATGCCCATTGATATGGGATGGAGTGTTGGCGGAGCGTGGCTGTGAGTGGCTTGAGCCGGCTTCTCCATAGCACTGTGGGCCTAGATAGGTCCTGATATAAGTAAAGGGTGGCATTGTCAAATGGGTAGTTGGCTTTACTTCTCACTGCTGTCATAAGGGTCCGTTCGGCTGTCCGTGTTCTTAGCTGTAGTATGACATCCAGTGGGTTATCTGCTGGAGCTTTGGCGGCTCTCGGGATGCGGTACGCTCCGTCTATCTCTGCCAGGCGTGCGTGTTGCGGTGTGAGCAGGGAGGTAAGTAGTCTCCCAATGTAGTGTTTTAGGTCGCCCAAGACCACAGTCTCCGGGATACCCCGGATTTTTACGTTTCTACTTCTGTGCCGGTCTTCTAGTGCATCTAGGTGGGCAGTGACTTGAGACTGGCTGTGCTGGAGCTCCGTGTTTTGGGCTTCCAGTTGCACACATCGGGCAGCTAGGTCTTTTGTGTCCCCTTCTGTTGTCTTGATGCGCCCCTCAACTGCTTGTATTTCTTCACACAGTGTAGCTACATCTGCGGCAAACAGCATGCGGAGGTTGCGGAGCAGGGCTTTGATATCTCCTTTTGTGGAGGGCAGCTCACTATCCTCGTCGGAGGAAGGAAGGTGTAATCCCCCTGAGCTAGGGAACTCATACAGCTCGTCCATTGCTTGGTCCTCAGAGGAGGCAGAGGCCACGTCACCATGTTTTTTTTTTGGCGTGGTGTAGCTTGAGGCCTGTGTAGGACGGAGGAGAAGATCTCAAATGTCACGTGCCCCTGTCGGTTTTGAGGTTCCTTGGTGTTTGGACCTCTTTCCCATCTCGTTGTGACCTAATGGGGGCTGAAGTTGACGTGTTATGGGTGAGTATATTGCTGAATTCAGGCTCGTTTCTAACTTAGCAGATGTATGTACTGGTGAGGAATGTAACCATGGTGATGATAATCAGGCTAAACTTGATGTTTTGATGACTGACATTTCAGGAGATGTGTAAAAGAAAAAAAAAACAATAACAACTCCTCTTAAGCCTTATCTTTGTTCTCTTCATTCACCAAAAAAAAAAAACTTAGTTAAAGGATTTCCTTTAACTGATTTGGCACTTATTTATGACCAAAATTATCATATTTTAAAAGAAGTGGTCTGCATGCCAGGCAGGCTTAATTCATCTCCTTGCACTTGCTTGTGTAATCTAGATACAGGGGTGTGATGCAACTGCACAGAGTGTAATTCAGAGTCAGGATCTATATAGGTTTACACTAGGCCAGAAATTAAGAGTGACATAAAAGTCTTAAGATATAAAATGGGATGTGATATTTTGTCAGAAGGAGAAATATTACAATATTGAAACAACATAACACAAGGACATTGGTGGCACTGGTGTACACTAGATATGAAGATCCATGCCCAAAATGGGTAAATGTGGCATGGGGTGACATGGTATACATGGTATACATGGTATCATAATACTGATATAGGTTGTGTCTCTATAGGGATAGTATCAATTAGATAAAAGATAAGAAGAAGGAGAAAAAAAAAAGGGTGTTATACAGTTTGTCCCACTTACCATAACAATTTACTTCTGTCCCATGTATGGTTATAACTGCTGCTACAACACATGGAATAACAGAGTGGGAGTGACAAAGAAGAGGAGATTAGGAGGTTGATAATCATTTTGACAATTTGTTTTAAGATCCAGTTTTGGATTATGCACCAAGACATGAGCCGTAGGGGAGAAACAGTATTTCCTTAAAGCAACTAGTTAGGAGCAGTACTTACATCCAATACATTGTTACAACCAGCATAGTTTCATGTTTGTTAACATTCCACACTGGGTTACAGTGACATTTCTCAATCTTACCAATTAATAGACATGTGCAATTTGTTTTGTTCTGAATGTAAATTCAGACGAATTTCGGCAATTCAGACGCTTCCGGATGTCAGAATTTCTGAATTGCAGAAGTGCCAAATTTCAGAAATGTGAAACTGCTTTGGATTTCTGAAAAGTGGCAAAAGAAGAGAGGGAGGGAAAATTATGTGATTGGTGACAGGAATCTAGACCAATAAGCTAATTCCTGGCATTGGGAGCCCTATATATGTGTAAGTGGCAGTCTGGGCACCTAACCCTACCCCTACTATTTTTTTGTTGTTGACTTCTCTGCTTTCAACAATCCGAAACAGACTACTACATATGTAGCTTACAAGAAAGAAAATCAATATTCACAATGTTCTGTAAATGTTGCAATTAATATTTTCTTAGTACCAATTATAGTAAGTGACCAACTTATGCTTAAAGGGACACTATAGTCACCTGAACAACTTTAGCTTAATGAAGCAGTTTTGGTGTATAGAACATGCCCCTGCAGCCTCACTGCTCAATCCTCTGCCATTTTGGAGTTAAATCCCTTTGTTTATAAACCCTAGTCACACCTCCCTGCATGTGACTTGCACAGCCTTCCATAAACACTTCCTGTAAAGAGAGCCCTATTTAGGCTTTCATTATTGCAAGTTCTGTTTAATTAAGATTGTCTTATCCCCTGCTATGTTAATAGCTTGCTAGACCCTGCAAGAGCCTCCTGTATGTGATTAAAGTTCAATTTAGAGATTGAGATACAATTATTTAAGGTAAATTACATCTGTTTGAAAGTGAAACCAGTTTTTTTTTCCATGCAGGCTCTGTCAATCATAGCCAGGGGAGGTGTGGCTAGGGCTGCATAAACAGAAACAAAGTGATTTAACTCCTAAATGACAGCGAATTGAGCAGTGAAATTGCAGGGGAATGATCTATATACTAAAACTGCTTTATTTAGGTAAAGTAATTTAGGTGACTATAGTGTTCCTTTAAGAAAGGGTTTTCTCAAAATAAAGGCAATTTTTAAGTCATAATGTCTAAATTTGAATTCTGTAACCATTCCCCCCAAAAAGTAATATATATATATACACACACACACACACACAGCCCCTTTGTATTTCCACCCCAGGCCCTTATGTGTGTCGCTTTCATCCCCAGGCCCATCTGTGTGCCTTTTTTTCCCACTCAGGCCCTCCTGTTTGCCACTCTCCTCTCTTAGTGCCCCCATTTCTCTTAATGCTCTAATGCTCCTCTCTCAGAACAAATTGTGAGAGCTGTGATATATATAAAAAAAGATTTCACATGAAAATAGTCCTGTTCTTCAAAATAAATGTAAATAACAAATGTATTTTCCTACATATGCTAATGTTTTTCTTCTTCTTTCAGTGTCCGAGCAAAGCACACAAATTATATCTACTGAATAAGCAAGCACCGTTAATGAGCAATAAGTGGTCTAAATGTCACCAATCTGTTATCTGCTTAGCCACCATAGTCAAAACTAAAGACACTGAAAATCAATACACGGCAGAAAAATGTGTTTCTGTTGAACCACTTTACCTGGATACAAAAAAAAACAAAAAAACTTTTGGGATCGCAGAATTTAGTCCGTGCTGCAGATCATCTCATTGTAAATTTGTTAACAAAAATTTTTTTGTAAGAAATTTAGGCAGCCAAAAGAGCAGGAAGCGAAGCCGACTGTTAGTGTAATGCAATGTAAAACTAGATACAATATTGCAGATATCTTGTCTATTGACTAGGCAATATCATGCATTTTTGCAATACAAGTTGTTATGATGAAAACAATGGTATCTTTATTTAATGACGAGAAAAACGGTATATAATATGTGTGGGTACAGTAAATGAGTAAGAGGAAAATTACAGCTAAACACAAACACCGCAGAAATGTAAAAACAGCCCTGGTCCTTAATGGTAAGAAAATTGAGGATCAGTCTGGTCACTAAGGGGTTAAAGGAAAAAAGTCAGTGGGTAAATGATCACTCACTCCTTCCACACTGAGTAAAACAAAGCTTTCCCATACATCCAGTCTGAAGCATTAACAACTGTCCTTCAGTGTGTAAAAAAAAAAAACCACAGCATCCTATGACCAACTGCTTCTTCGTAGATAGCAGCTCTAGTCTTATGTTTGGTTTTAGATGAAAATCTAATACACATTAAAGGGTTAATATGGTCATTTTAAAATAAATATTTTTTTTGTTTTTTTTATTATGTTCCTCACTTAGTTTAACACTAAAACCTGCAAAAAATATTTTTTACATACCTTGCTTTCAGTGCCGGGTGAAGCACCCAGCGGACTTTCATGACTTTTCTGACAAGACTAAGCCTTTGATTGGACTGTTTTACTAGCCAATCAGTGGCACCCCTGCCTGACGGCACTTCACACTCTTGGATTCTGAAAATTCAGAAGCCAAATGCCACCAGGGTGAATGTGGACATGGTTTAACCCCAGGCCCGGACTGGCCATCGAGCACACCGGGCAAAGGCTCGGTGGGCCGCCGTGGCCATGGGCCAAGGCTGGCAGGGGAGATAACAGGATCTCCCCTGCTGGTCTATGCAGGGCCAGCACTATCCGAGCACTGGCCCTGCTGCATTCCATGATGGGCCGGTGGGGAAATCAAAGATCTCCCTCACCGGCCCACATGTAGCATATTGCAGCTGCTGGCGGGGGAGAGAGGGAGGGAGACAGGAGATCAACCCGGAGGAGCTCTAACTTGCAGCTCCGCCAGGTTCCTCTTGCGAGATTTGTAGCATTGCCATGGCAACGCTCCGGGTCTCGCAAGAGTGAACTCTAGCCCGACAGGCTAGAGTTCACTCACCACTAACACCACCAGGGATGGATGGCAGCAGCACGATCCCCCTTCCCAGGCTAAAGGTAAGAAGGGAGGGGGTATATAATCACTCACAGCACCCTCACTCACACACACACACCCTGCACCCCTGACACTCACAGCACCCTTACTCACACACACACACACACTGCACCCCTGATGCTCACAGAACCCTCACAAACACACACTCTGCACACCTGACACTCACAGCACCCTCACTCACACATACACACACACACACACTGCACCCATAACACTCACAGCACCCTCACACACACACACACACACACACACACACACACACACACTGCACCTGACACTCACAGCACCCACACACACACACACACACAGCACCTGACACTCACAGCACCCACACACACACTGCCCCCTGACACTCAGAGCACCTTCACTCACACTCAACCCCTGACACTCACAGAACCCTCACTCACATACACTGCACCTCTGACACTCACAGCACCCTCACTCACACATACACACACACACACTGCACCCCTGACACTCACAGCGCCCTCACACACACACACATACACACACTGCACCCTCACACACAGCTCCCTCACACACACACACACACACTGCACCCTCACACACAGCTTTCTCACACGCACATGGCACCCATTACTCACAAACACAACACACACACAGCACCCCTCACACACAGTTTCCTCATACGTACATAGCACCCGTCACTCACACACAGCACACACACAGTATTCCTCACACACAGCAACCGTCACTCACACACAGCACACACACACACTGCACCCCTGACACTCACAGCACCCCTCACTTACACACACTGCACCCCTGACACTCACAGCACCCCTGACACTCACAGCACCCTCACTTACACACTGCACCCCTGACTCACAGCACCCTCACTCACACTGCACCCCTGACACTCACAGCACCCTCAAACACACACTACACCCTCACACACAGCTTTCTCACACGCAGATAGCACCCATCACTCACACACAGCACACACACAGCACCCTTCACACACAGCTTCCTCACATGTACATTAACCCATCACTAGTGGAACTAGACAGAATATTAAAAGAATCAGTTTGCATCGGTGATAAGTCAGACCTTTTCCCCATTCACTGCTCCCATGAAATCATGCAGAAGGAAAACAGTTCCAAACATTATTACTGGGGCATACTAATGATCTGACTAGCACTATCAAAAAATTACCTTTTATGACAATATTCTCACAATTGTGATATATTTGGAGATGGCACTTTGTAGCCCCCTACATACATTGCACTAGACCAATTCAATTAATGAGGGAGGCTATTTTATATCCTAATCCCTGGTCTGAGATGTGATTAAACTTAATCTCTGACTTGAGGAACCATGTAGTTTTTTTAAAATATTAAGGTAAAACTACAGATTTAAGGAAACATAGTCCAAGAGACATACTAACGTGGAAACGTATCTATACAACTAAAATAATAATGAGCATAACACAGCACTATCCTGTAGAAGGTACATTAATCTGAGCAAGTTTTGTTACTGAACAATTACAGGTGTCATACATACATATCCTACTTATTTGCAATTAATTAAATTGATGCTATGAATATCATACACACATAATAAATGTGCTTAAAGGACCACTATAGTGCCAGGAGAACAAACTCATTTTCCTGGCACTATGTAGTCCTCAGGTCCCCCCTACCCTCATGGCCCCCATCCCGCTGGGCTGAATGGGTTAAAACCCCTTCAGCCACTTACCTTTGTCCAGCGCCAGGCTCCCTTGGCGCTGGTGACCTCTCCTCCCCATACGACGTTGACTCCCGAGTGGAGCCGAATGCGCATGTGCGGCCAGAGCCACGCGCATTAAAAATGCCCATAGGAAAGCATTACTCAATGCTTTCCTATGGACGTCAGTGTCTTCTCACTGTGATTTTTACAGTGAGAATCGCGGACGCGGCCTCTAGAGGCTGGATTAACCCTGCAGTGTAAACATAGCAGTTTCTCTGAAACTGCTATGTTTTCATCTGTAGGGTTAAAACTAGAGGGACCTGGCACCCAGACCACTTAATTGAGCGGAAGTGGTCTGGGTGCCTATAATGTCCTTTAATGCATAACAAATATATTTACTGGTGGATTTTATGAAAGTGGGATAAAAGGACATTAAATATAATGGCATAGATCCTTATTTGGCTAAATTGAATTTATTCAACATTAAATGTTTGTATATTTATCATGCACAGAGTTAGAGAATGACTTGTTTATTTGATATATGTGCAGGGCAGTTCAAAACATTTCAAAGTTCAAATAGTCTTCTCTACCATCATTACCCCAATACCAATGTACAGTAATTGTAAAAGAAAAAAAAAGTAATGGAAACTACAGGATTAATAGAAAGTAATTTCTGAGAAGTTTGAACTCAAGCATATTGCATCATAATCTTGATTTTGCACTAAGTTAAATAAGCATTTTTTTGTAAACAATGCAATTGAATTCAATATAATTAATAGGTGAATCAATAAAAAATGTTAAGTAGTTGTTGGCAGAAAGAACATTGTGTTAACTTATAAATATAACACAGGTTTATGTTTTACATTTTTAAGTTTTATAATGTATTTTGTTGAATACATTATTGAAAAGTAGATACTGGAGTTAATTAAGTAAACATTAAATTGAAGTATATTTCAAACTGCATAGCAAAATGTAGGCATTTATAGCGACTTGGGAAAATCCTCCAACTTGTATATAGTCCCAACTTGTCTACATTGTGTGTTTTTGTTTTCAATTCACTAATTCTAGGCATTAAGTGAATTAACCTCAAAGAGTCTATAAGGTAAAGTGTTGGAATTGACTAGATAATTGCAATTTTTTGGTAAATAAATCCAAATTAAGAAAACCAGAAAACCAGCAAACTCAAGCTAAGCTAATTGACCTTTTTACAATTTTAGCCTATACATTTGATCCAGGAACAATTCCTACTGAATAACACTTTCTTTCTCCAAAATGTTTGACAACTGCATTAACAGTTGTCAATGAGTAAAATTGGCTGGTTTCATAAAATATACAAAATGTCATATTTTTCAGATTAGAAAAATGCAGGAAATTCATGACAAAATTAAGTTTCAGGTTGTCTTCACATAAGTTCCAGCAGCAAAATGAAAAATCTAATTTGATATACTGCTTCAGTTTTCTTTGCGGTCCTCCTCTAGATGTCAGTAATATGAAACAAACATCACATTTATATTACAATATTACTATTGTTACAGAAAATTTACTGATCTTCAAATTGTGTGCATTATATCTGTTTTACTACATAAATATTACACATTTATTAATTTCTAACAGATTCTGATTGCTGTAGGCAAGTTCTACTAAAGAGGTGGGATGCAGAAAAACTCTGATAATTATTTTGTAAAAATCTTTCATTTTAATCCTACAGTCATCTCCTTTTCTATGGAGGTGCAAAACAATACAAACAGCTACTAGATGCATACTTGCAAAAACAGAATATTCAAGGATATAATCTTTCAATGTAGGGTGATAACTGCTTGATCCAATGATAAAATCTGACTGCCATTCTGGGGTCAAGAATAATTTTTTTTCCCTAGCTTGTTGCAAAATTGGAAGTGCCTCAAATTGGGGGGGGGGGGGGGGGGTCTTCTTTTGGATCAACAGCAAAAAACAAATGTGAGGAAGGCTGAACTTGATGGACACAAGACTCTTTTCAGCTATGTAACTATATAATTAAATAAATGAAAAATAATATCTGCACAAATTATGTTTTAAAAGTATTAAGCAAAACAAAATCCCTCTTTACTGCAAAATAACTCTAAATTTGAAAAATATACCTCGACATAATTAATAAAATATTGTTGCTATGTTTATGACATTTTATCATCCTTTTTTTTTTTTTTTTGCAGGGGCCATAAACTATCAAGTCTGTTCCATATTGACTTCTGTACTAGAAATTTACAGATGTTTTGCTCACCTAATTTGTTCTCCTTTTCAAAAATAAAACAGTGTCTCCTTGGAAACGGCAATGTTACATGATAGCTGAATAATCTCTTTGCTGCAGAATGTTTCCGTAGCTAAAAACTAAGCCCACACATATTGATGTGGCAAGTAATTTGACAACTGTTTATCATAATTTGGAGAAACATATCTATCCCTCAGCTTGTTTCCACGAGCATATACATATACTAATAATTTGTGATCCAATTAATGATGCTCTACATTACCTATTATACAGAGTTTTCACAATATTTATATATGCAAATACAGAGTAATATATGATTAGAGTCACATCATTTTATTACCTATGTACACAATTAAAACAAAATATATGTATACATATCAGTTTAAATTCTACATTGCCTCACAATGGTATCTTATAAAAGCATATACATTACTGCATTCTTACTCCATTATTTAGTGCTTGATTTCCTACATACATAAATCTATGAAAGTAATTTTAATTACAGTTGATAATATGTAAATCCACATAGATCATTATTTACAAAAACATCTAATAGATAGATAAATAACCCGTTTACGCAGAATTAAAAGGTAAATATGGACTAAAATGCCACTATTTTATTTAAAGGGACATTGTGCACACCTACAGCTCTTTAGCTTGTTAAGGTGATTTATGTGTAAAAAGTGTGTCCAGTTTATTTAATTTTACAGATTCCATAGAAATTGTCACTTTTATAAAATAACTTTGTTACATCCGAGTTGCTCTCACAGAATATAAAATATTGGAGACGCGCAAACCAGCAATTCACATATCTTCCTTTGTAGGCTCCCTTTAGATATAAATGCAAAAGAAATACACAGTGTAGTGTGTACTTTAAAAATACAAACACGTCAGTAAAAAAAAAAAATGATATACGATGTCTGCTCCATGATCCTCCATGTCAATAGTGATCTCAGAGAGTGGGACACAGTCAACCAAAATAAACAAAAATTAAAAACAAAAAATACAATCCTTACACATTTCCTCTGTTATGATACCATCAGAAGGGACATCATCATGCATTACACTGACAAGGAACAGGGGCATCTACTTCATAACTTGAAGGTACCAACTGGAGAACCTTATCAACATCAAACAGGGAGATTAAAACAACTGTTTGTAACATTGGATGAGAGAAAATAGGATAATTAAATTTAGAGGGATACTGGTGGTTGTGGTCAGCCGTGAAACTGACGCTCTGGCGTCACACACTAGAAAAAGCATAAATTACCATGAAAATAGGCAACATTTACCTCTCACAGGTGATACTAGATGACACTGAACTCACAAACAGTAGAAATGGGACGAAAACATTGCAAGGTTGCCTCCAGGCTGCCCGTCATCTGCTGGTCCTTTGAAAGGCCGCAACAACCGGCACAGTCTAAGATGGTTCTGGTGAGGCCATGAGGCTCCAGCGAGTCAGATGAGTCGCAAGAGGAGTAAATACCCCAGGATCTGCAAAACATGACCAGAGTGTACTGAAGGGTTGAGTCAGACTCTGACACCTTGCCTTCCACCAAAGGAGATATTAAAAAGCTGTTGCATGTTCTAAGGGAGGTGTGGAAGTCAGACCTGGCAGAAGTACAGGCAGAGATGGGGAACCTTACCAGGCTTCTCTGCATGGTGGAGACCAGAGGAGAGGAAAGAGAAACCAAACTAAAGGAGACTTGAACCCAGGTGGAATCGCTAATGCAGCAAGCCCAACAATGTACCCTCTCTGTTGTCACACTGGAAGCCCAGGTAGCAGCGGCCTTGGAAGTGAAGGAAGAAAGGGAAAATGATGCCCGCCTTCATAATTAGGAAGGCTCCTGCTGCACCTGCGGACTATCGCTGTCACAAGGGACGTCTCAGTAAAAATGTCAATGTTGGCCTGAGCCAGAAAACAACCTTCAGTGCACATAGAGAGCTATGACATCCGTGTCTTCGATGACCTGCTGTTCACTGTCCTAAACGAGAGAAAGAGCTTATAGCCGGTCACCAGGCAACTGGGAATCCTGGTGGTATCACATGGAGAAGAGGTACTTATAATGTCGGTGGGAGAAGATACGGCAGCATTGCTGGTGGCTACCGCGTGACAAAACAACTTTGCAAAACCAGAAAAAAAAAGTAAAAACACTAATCAATGACAGAAGAATAATTTAACTGTTGAACAGATCAGAAGCCCTTTCTAACATGTATACAAAAATATGTCAATGAGAACACTATAGGGTTCATCATTAATACATATATATATATATATATATATATATATATATATATTATTTTTTTTACATTTCAAAAGTTGAGAAACTGCAATACTTCATTATCAGTATTGCCTCTGGGAATCCTCTAGGAATCCCTGATAATGCGAGTTCATCAAGAAATAAAGTTTGAGTGGAGGCACCTCTGAAAAGAGATTCCCAAACCATTCATGCTAATTGGAGGGCCATGCTCCTGGGAGATTTCACATACTGAAAGTTAATTGCCAATACCCAAGGCCATCGATTAGATCTAAACAGGGCTACAAATAGAATATTTAAGAACATTGACTATACAATAACACAATTACTTTGATTACATATATGTTTAGATCTCATTGTCTAAGAATTTTTTTCATTTAAGAAAACAAAATATTATTTCATATAAAAATGTATAAATCTGCAGTAGCACTCATTATTTAAATTATAGAAAGGCATTTAGGTTGCTATGAGTTAGCATTTTTTTATATACCGAATTAATAGTTTTCACAAGTTTCCAAATACAGACCTCAACAAGATTGTCCAAAGGATGCACTACACATTTTATGAAGCAATTCATTCAAATCTTATTATATGATAGTTTCCTTTTATAGACCAATATATTTATAAGATCTTCATGCATATATTGTGAAGAATAATACCAACATGTCTTTAACCCCTTAAGGACACATGACATGTGTGACATGTCATGATTCCCTTTTATTCCAGCAGTTTGGTCCTTAAGGGGTTAAAATGCTCTATAGTTGCCATCAGAAAA